>NC_086332.1:45035870-45343562 GCF_032445375.1 Bacillus rossius redtenbacheri | reverse complement strand
ATTATATTAATACACATTAAGTGCTTCTGAGCTAAGAAAACTGGCATTGCCATAATTATATTACATCTTCGTTCAATTTTACAAAAGGATTAGTAGCACAGCAGTGGAGTGGTTGTCGTTAAAATATCTTCACTGGAATTTTATTTTATTTTTTAATAATAATATTTCTGAATCAGCTCAATAATCTAAATATAAATTTATAGGAAATATTTACAGACTGATTTCAGTTATCTAAGCAAAAACAAATATACAAACATAATCTCAGTGTTTTTATTTTTTATCAGATTAATATTTTGTAATGCCACAGAAATACAACTTCTAACATGTGCAAAAAATATATATTATTAACTGTTTAGTGAATTTTAATAAAACGTACAGTATTTTAATAAAATTCAATAGTGAAAGTCAAGTGCAAGGTCAGGTTTTTATCGGAGCCGTTTCTAATATTTTAAATATTCCAGTTGTTTCATGTTGCTAATTGTTATCTGCTTTTGATAGTGGCAAGCAAAGTTTACGACTCAGGAAAGCGAATTCAAGCGACGAGCGCAAGAAGTACGCGTGTGATTCGCGTATTGGAAAGCGAAGATTTTTATTTATCAGCTTATTTTTCACGCTCGGCATTATTTTTAAAGAATTCTATGTTGAATTCCGCGTCCGAGTTTCGTATTGCAAGATCATTTGCAACATGAACAACACGAGAACACATGAAATCTGATCGTTACCGAGGTTAGATGTTTGCACATCTATGGCGAGTGGGTACCGAAAGACTGGCTCACATGATTGTTTCTAGTAGGTCTCGGGTCTCGGGTTCAAAACGCTCGGGCGGGAAAGGTTCTTGTGATGGTTGTGGAAGGGTTAGGGGGGGGGGGGTGTTGACCTCTCAGGGTGCGACATGGTACGCGCCAGGAGGGGAAAGGTGCGCTACTGCACCCTCGGGTAACGAACCCCGGGCTACCCCATAACGACGGCTCCCTCGCCGCCGGCAACCAGACCTCGCCGGGGCTAATTCCGCAGCGGAGAGGCCTTCGCAAAGTACCGGGGAGGGAACGAGGCGCCCACGAGGCCCTGTGGCGGCAGGGGCCTGCAAATTGGAAGCGCCGGCGCGCGTCCACATGGGAGGGGTAAGGTTTTTTTTTGCCCTTCGGGTCCTCCTGGGCTCGGTGGGAAGGGGGACGGGAAAAGGGCGAGAAGAGCAGAGAGTATTCGGCGTCCCTCGAGCGCTGCCCGCGGAAACCATTCTATTTTACACATGACTGATTCCCACACCGCGACCCTCCCACCCTCCGTCCGAACCCCTGGCCGCCCTTCCCCCGCGGGTGATAAAACACGGCTTCCCCTCTACCGACCCGCCCCTTCACAGCAGCCGCGAGGTCCCCCCCCCCCCCCACCTTTCCCCCTCTCAGCCCCCTCGCCTGACCGCCGGCCGTCGCTGGACATCCTATCTGCAGCCCATTCTTTGACAGACGTAGCGACGCGCCGTTATGTATGGGCGACGGCGGTGTCCGGGTGTAGCGCGCGCAACACCGGCCCAAGTCCTCGCGATTGCCACGACCTGCGACCGTTCGTCTGGTGTTTGTCTGCGCCTCGTGTAACTTGGCGTCAAATTCGAAAGTTCCGCAAACGTAGTGCCAAATTTCTCTGCATCACTTGTACACCGTTGTTCTGCCAGCGGCGTCAATGAACAAACATAATGTGCGGTAACCCTGCACGCGATGTTTGGGGAATTTGCACTGTTGGTACTTCTTTCGAGAACTAGGAATCATTTAGACACGTCACATATGACAGAGGCTGTATAAAGCCTCTCGCAGAGGATCTAACCGGGTCAAATAGTTTGATGAGTTTTCTATCGACGCATTCGTTCACCTACAACGAAGGCTTCGGCGATTTGCCCACGTTTATGCACGTACAAATGCGTCAACACTGCAAATGACAACCAGTCGTCGAAAAAACTTTGGTCCTCCATTTTAGCTGGTCCGTCCGGCTAATCCGCTATCCGCCACATGAACGAAGGACCGAAACTGCAGTTTAACTCTGTGAGGCGAGCTGTTTGTACACGGATGTAAACATCGAGGATATGCCCCAGTACTCCCGACCGATCACTTGTTCAATTCCTTTGGGTTGTATAAAAAGGAGTGTACTTCCAAGTGTTCAGGATCATCCTTCGTCCCCGTGCCGAGAAAGATTGGGGCAAACACCCGCGCTATCGCCTTGCCGCGGGGAACATCAGGAGCTCTGGGATCGCCACGTGTTCGGGATCGTGCGGCAGAGGCCTTGTTTTCATCAAGGTCTCGCGCCCCACGTTATTCGGCGCGACTGTCGTCCCTACGTGCGAGCCACGGAGCTGGCGTACGCACGGTGTTCTCGCTTCTATGAGGCCCAAAAGCGAGGACCCCATATAATATTATGTTGTTAAAGTTAAGGCGTGCTGCATTGAACGCATCCATGACATCCTGTAGGCACATAAAGATAAATCTATATTGGTGAGCGGATAATCTGGCAGAAAAATTATGATATTTTAATTGGTTTCTTTCTCATTACACGACCTACTTTGTGAAACCACTTTAGTAATTTTACACTTATAGAGAGAGATTGGAACAGAGCAGTATTCAACAGGATTTTGGCACTTTGCAATTTTTTTGTTTTTAATTTTTTTCATAATATAAGACTTCTAAACATTTTAACACAGCTTGCATTTCAGCATTCGTATTGTTCGTGATTTTTGGCTTGATACGGAATAGTACCTAGCAAAATGCGTGAATTGGAGTAATTATTACGACAGTTGTAGTCACAAATGATAATCTGTTATTTCATCTTGACGCTTAAAGTCTTGACCCTGTCGGTAAATATCAGACTATAGCAAAGTATGAAATTTTGTTCGTGAATGATTCATGCCATTCCACACCAACAACTGAACTTATGGCAAAAAAAATTTTTCAGACGAAAACTTATCCCCCTTAAAATTATATATTATAAAACCGAAACAAAAAAAAAATTAGCGTGAGAACAAGTTCGTCGAAGCTAATCGTCATAACAGTTCGTAATTGAAAAGCTATTGCCGTTTATTTAAAGGCGCGATTCCTTTTAAAGCCATTCATGTTTGTCAAAAGATACCTAATCATCTTTCGTAACGATTGGAGTCTTTACTAAGCAGTCCCAAGAAAAGCAATCCTGTACAGCTAAAAGTTCGTACGGAAATTAGTCACGGCTCATAAGATCATGAGCACTGACACGAAGGGCGAGTGCTCGTGTGTGCATTGAAATGTTAACCATGTTTATAAAGTTTTATTTAGAAGAACAATAATGTAATTTAATTATACATTTGTTTTTTCGACACTGGCACTTGGTTGAATAGTATGTAGGTGAACAAACAAATTAAAATTAAATAACGAATTTAATTGTTATTTCATCATTTACGATGACAAATCGTTCAAAGAAATAATTAAAATTATTTTAAAAAAATAGTAAATTATAAAACATTAACATTTTTAAGTATGTATTTGTATTGTTGTGTTTGCCATGCATCAGCTGTTTGATTTCTCGGATGTTTTTGCCGACAAAATTTCCCGAGTGGAGAAGTATGAATTTTCCGAAGGCCATAACTGTTTTGACAGGTCCACAGAGTTATTATCGGGAGGTGGACGGCGAGGGTGGTGGGAGGTGGTATTATTGAGAGGAAGAGAGGGTGTAGCAGGTTACATGCAATGATTTACCAGGGAGGGGGGAGGGGTTGTACGTAGAGCACTGCGGTAATCACCAGCTGATCAAAGCCTCACCAAAAAAGAAGAGTTTTGGGGGGGGGGGGGGTGTGTGGATGGGTGGAGGTTTGTGAGTCCCCTTAGCTCATTTTTCCCGAAGCCGGTTACATTGTTGATGGCTCTCTCTCTCTCTCTTTCCTCTTCTACCCTTCCCCAGCGCCGAAAAAACAGGCAGGAACAAGCTCCCGTTCGCGAGGGGATGCGAAATGGGGGCTTTCCCGCGATCAGCGGTGCGAGATTCCGCTAGCCATCCCGCTAACCCCTTCCCTGTTCCCCCTCCACCAACCACGGTCCGGCAAACCAACACGGCCCTGGAACGAGCGCGTGGGCTATAGGGAAAAAAAACGGGGGAAATACGGAACGAGGGGGAAGAGGAAAGTGGGGTGGGACCCCTTGATCACAGAGAAGGGCAAAATGTAACTAGACAGTGATGAGGGTATCACCAGCATGTATTTTTTTTCCCCCTGAGCCTCCTGATGGGGGGGGGGGGGGGGGGTTGGAAAATGGGTTGGGGGCGAGGAAGGGTAGACACATGTATGGGCAGGGGAATGAATGCGAAATCGCGCGGGTGTTCGCTTTAGTTGACACCCGGCGTGTTACCCACGCATGTGCGGGGTTTCGGTCCACAGTTTTCATTGACCACCATCTTTCGGCGGGACTGACGCTGATGCGTGACAACTCAAGGCTAGGTCTTACACGCCATGTTGTTGATTCTTTTTTTTTCGTTTTTGCGTTTACTTAAGGACTATTCATTCATTTTTTTTAACTCGCTACCTCACGTTCATTTGTTGTTCTGCCACAATTGGTTTTACAGATAGGCCTTTTCACTGAGTGTAATATCACGGGTGTACAATGTCGCGTAAGTGATGATAATTACGAATACTTACGCGCCTTTTTACACCCATGATATTACACTAAGCGAATAGCCGTTGAAAGTATTTTTTACAAAACAACAACTAATGCAAGGAAGGTGGCAATATTAAATTTAAGGAAATAGCCATTAAATAAAAGTAATGACGGAAACAAAAATCAACAGCAGCGAATGCAGCAAACTTCGAAAAGTCGACTGTCGCCTGTGTGACGACAATATTGACGTGACTTATGAAGAACATTTACGACTATGTGAGTTCAATCAAATTTATTATATACCCATGCATAATATTATTATTTAAATTTAATATTATCAAACAGAGTGTTTTATTGACGTGACGTCTAATAAATCGATGAACGCCGGTTGCACGCATGATAAAGTGTCCCGTTACGTACATTGTTCCGTTACGCTGTGTCCCGTTACACACATTGTTCCGTTACGCTGTGTCCCGTTACGCTCATTGTACGCTTGCGCCGCATCTATCTCTCTTCCACTCGACTGTTTATAAAGTGAAGTGAAAAGTTAATGTGATTTTCATTGCTTATTACAACAACAATTTCGGCAATAAAGGTTAATTATTCTTGCATTTTAAAAATCTGATTACTAGTATAATTTCAAGAATTTATTCTTTAAATATTAAAATAAAAATAATTCACTTTTATTCATAAAGTATGCAATCATTTCATCAATGTTTTGTTATGACGTTGTCACGTTAAACTATCGTCCGTATACCGACTTTACAGACAACCAATTTTTTTAAAGTAACCAACTTTATTCAAGTAAAACATAAACAACTAAAACAAAAATTAAATAATTTCATAAGCAAATCTTAGACTTCCAAAGTTTTAAAAGCTTCGCAACAAATGTAAAGATTCACATCAGATGCGAAACTTTGCATCACAACCGAAGCTTCAAATAAATCGAATATCATACAGTTTTTCCTGGCGGAGTCAAATCGAATATAATAAAGAGTTTCGATTGATTCGCTTAGTCGAAGCTTCACAAAGGCCTAGTGGTAGATTTTTACCTGATAACGTAATCCAATTACTTATACCTGTATGTACGAGGGATATTCGTAAAGTGAGATCCGTTTCGTCATTAAAAAAATAACTCGCGAGAGAAAGTTTTGATTAACAATTTTATTTAACATCATATCTACTTCACTTTTGAACATAGCTAGCATTCAGTTCCAAGTACTTTTCGCATCGCTCTACCAGTTGCTTAGAATCTCGCCGCCTGGAAATGGAACGGACACCTTATCTATAGGCATCATGGAATTCGAAGACGCAATGCGTGTAGCCTAAGTACAGGCGCTTAGTAAACATCTCCGGAAAACGTTTAAGCGATCTCCGTTCTCGAGTCGAAAAATGATGGTTAACATTTTTTATTTTACTTTTTTTTTTTTTTTTTGACGAAAAGGGTGTCATTTAGGATGATTTCAAAAAACGTTGTTCAACAATAAATTACAGCCAAAATTACAAAATTACCATTGTCAACTGGTTTAATTTCCAGTCGGCGAACTTATATGCAGAGGGGTTAAAGAAACTGGCGCAGCGTGCTTGGGAACTGAATGTCGATTATGTGAAAATGTAAAGTAGTAGGTCTGTGGTGAACTAAAACTGCCAATAAGCAATTTTCCTCGCGAGTTTTTAATCTGTATTTTTTAATGACCAAACGGAGAATACTTCTTTACGAACAGCACCCGTACTACACGTAATTTATTTGCGTGTCGCGCAGGCGCTGGTCCGAAAAACCGTGGACGGGTCCGCGAGTCGACGCGTGGATACGCGAGGGGGAAATAAATCCCGACATCCACGCGGCGGTCGCCCGCGCCGTAGCGTCACCAGCCACAGCCAGTACCCTCCCCCTCCACCGGCGCGCGGTCGCCGCCTCCGCACACGTCCTCCGACCCCCCCCCCCCCCAAAAAAAAAAACCTCACATGTACGAGATAAAAAAAAATTTCCCGCCTGGCCGCGACCGCGCGACCGCCGGCCGGCCAAGGGCGCGCGTCGGTTGGGAAGAGGGGGTGGGAGGTGGTGTTCGCTCGGTTTCCCCGGCGTCGTGGCGTCGGTTCGTCCCCTCGTCCGCGTCGCGACGCCCGGGACGAGGGACGCCGCTCGACGCCCGCAGAACCGCGGGGGCGACTTCGTGTTCGAGTCGGCGACGATGTTTACCCTGCCCGGCACGCTGCCAGACCAAAAATTATTGTTAGGGGCGGGCATTTTTCGCGAAAAAAATCTTAACGTCTGTTAGACTGCAACTAGCTATACCCGCACCAGCGGTTTCTTCTTTCTGATTGGCAATTGTCCGCGAGAGAGCCACTCAGGACGTGTTTGCTTCCGCACTGAATTACTATGATTGGTGTTGTAGCAGTAGACATGTATCTGAAAGAACCTCGCCCGATCACGAAACACAGACGATGCTACAGTGTTTCAACTTCCAGCTACTCTCGGAATCTTTTCGCGAAAAAATGCATGAACCTACTTTTTGCTAAGGCAACAAAGTAGAGTACTCGTGGGATGCCTACAGAGATTTGCAAAGGGATAGAAAGGTGATGTCACCATCGTGGTAGTCTTACTGTGTTGAAGTGACTGATGGAAAAAAAATAATTTAAAAATTCATAATAAAATATACATTTTTCTCCTGTAAAATTACCTTATTTCATAAATATAAGTCAATCGTACTAATTTTTTTCCTTGTTTTTATATCGTTTAATTGCAATAAGCTATCAAGCGTACAAAATAAAGTGCATTCTATGAGAGAGAAAAAACTTACCGGGATAGATTGCGTCGCAAATATTACGTGACGACATACATATATTGTCATTTATTACTTTAATGAAAATAAAATTCTATGACTTTAGTAATGTTTGGAATAATTAAATGTCAGAAAAAATATTTAGCAATCTTAGTTTGGATCTCTGTATTATTTAATGTTATCAAACCTCCGTTAAGTATCTAGAAAATATACTCCTTATACAATATATTAACCTCGGATATATGTTTCCTTATCATTAAAACATATATTTTACTTTTTCATTCCCTTAGATTTGGATTTTCATAGTGATAGTTTAGTTTTTAAAATAGCTAAAATTCTTACTGGCAAGATGTTTTTTTTTAGAATCACTCAGTAGTTTCTGCGTGATGCATAAATAATCAGATAAACAAAAATATGGATAATTAGTGTTGTTATTTTTCATAGACACTTGTAGTGAGTGAGGTATTGGGCTGATAAATTCAATAATTTGGTTAACTCCTATATAGCCCTAATACTATAGTTATTGCTAACTAAAATTTTATTGAAAATAGGCTCATTATATTTTTATTATAAATTAAATCTAATATAAAGATTCTAAATTTTAATATCTGATTACAATAGAAATAATAAATTTCAAAAAATGCCGGAAACATTGCGGTTTAATTTCAGCTTGATATCAGGAGATTATAATTTGCAGCATGGTAGCGTCGTGGTGTATATTCAGTGATAAGAATTAAATCTCTTCTGTGGTTCTAACAGCCTAACAATTCGCGCATAAAGCATTATATACAGCAAGCGGGTTCAGATATTGTTGTTCACAATCACTGAAAGATTTGATGAACGTTAACAATAAAAATAGTAAACTGCTGTATTTTCTTTTATCAGTCATCCTGGAACGCATGGGAGCGGTTATATTGATCAGTGAATACTGAGAATATTGGAGCCTACTCTATTATTTAGTTTAAATATTTCTGTTTGTGCCTGTTGGTAATAACAGAAGCTTATAAGTTTCCGAAAGATGGCATTCTTTAAAAGAGCAATAATGCGTTGTATCCTACCAAATTATGATAATAATAGCAAAACTGTTCGGAGATGTAGGTCTGTAAATTACATGATTTTAAAAAAAAAACTAGAAACTACCTTTTTCATTGGGTATCGAAGTAAATTAAAAAAAAAGCCTGTTCACCTGTTTTTTTCTGGCATCACTTGTAATATGCTGAAAGGATTTTTATAAAATTTTATTTGCTAGTAAGATATTATAGTAACGAAATCCCGTCACGTAACAGGTTTTGGGAGTAAACATCGCACTCACGATACGAGTAATAGAAAGGTGAAGCAGTTTTCTGTCGAACCGAACCCCTCACCGCCGTGAGCATTGAAATGTTCCATGTTCCCCCACAGCCAGGGTTTCGAAGCGCAGTCCTGTAGTCGTTGGGAGATGAATACTGCACTGTAGAAAATTGCACGTGGCTGCCTCAGCATACATTCATTTTACTACGAAGAAAAAAAAAAAGAAGACGGAGATGTTTACAAACAACTAATTAGATTATCTGTAAAATTACACTTAACATCTAGACTCACAATATATTCTTACCAACAGCATCATATTAAACCAACGAAATTTAATATCTACTATTTGTTGATTTTCGCAAACTTGATCTTGTTTAAGTACAATGTTTTTTTATTTTAAATTTTCTTCCCCCAACAAAGAAGTAATCCTTTCCACATATGCTTCGGAGTCGAATACTATTTCTGCAGATATGGGTAGCGTTCAACGCATTATTGCAACGTGTTTTTATTAAAATGTCGTTAATGCCTTGCGCTCCACAATTTCTTGTCCCCGCACAGAGCTATCAACTGCCGAGCGGTCTCCTCAGTCCAGACCTTGACGACTACGCCGGGCGAACGCAAGAAAGTGGGCGAAATCCAATGAGCAAAGAAAGTTCGGCTCGAACCGCACGTCCAGACTCGTCGTGACCCCGAGCACTGTGACGTTGTTTGATGTGACGTGTGGAATGCCGTCGACAAGTAGAGGAAGAGATACGCGAGTCGTCCATGTCACACTGACGTGTCCGTGACGGGGGTTCCAGACCTCCCCCCCCCCCCTTATTACCAAACCCGGACAAACGGATGCGTTCAAGACACGCGTCCGTGTAACGTTACCCTCGGGTGGACTCAGCTTCGTCGACCACGAACTAGACTTTGAGATAACCTTTAATGAGGAGAGAAAGTGGGAACTATGTAGTGTGTGACGTCTGATGATCTAAACCTAAGTCATACCTTGAAGTTTGGAGAGGTCCTGTTGGACAAACTGATTAAAAAAATAACCCTCATAGTGTGACTATTATTTTGCAAATAATTACATATAAAACCACATGAAAACTTAATAAATACATATCTTAAGGAGGGGCGGAGGTTATTCGATGCAACAATATTCTTATCAACAAGTTGTCAAAAATGTTAAGACACCACAGTAAATTTACGTACTTTTCAACGAAGATAAACCAATAGTTTTTGGTAGTTATTAATAAGTAGATCTTCGTGTGATGTAAGTCATATTCCAAATTACAAATTTTGTGTTTTGGTGCAAAAAGTCATGTGTTAGACAAATTTTATTATTGATCCAAAATTATTCTTGCAAGTTCGTATTCGAATAAACTAAATTCTCATTGATTTGTGAACATATATGTACAATTACGAAGTTACTTGTGTATCCATGCACATCCTTCGATAATCCGTAACATGAGTTCTTCCTAAAATTGAAGGTAAAAAGTTTAAAGTTTCATTTACACTGTCAAAAATGTCACCTTAATATTACGAAGGAAGCTGATTTCAAATTATCCAGGGATCTTCGTAATTTTACGGTTATCTTCGCAATTTTTACGGATACAAAGTTTATTGACTTTGAACATGAATCCGCGAAAATAATCTTGGTATACTAGCAAAATATTCAAAAACCTTTTTAAGACTCCCGCAAAGACACTCATTTCTTCTTCGCGTGTACTTACCTTATAAAACAGAACCGGAAGTTTAAATACGTTGCAGTTTCTACGAAGATTCAGTTATATAAAACTGCGAACAACTCTTCGTTAATTTGAGGTGAACTCTTCTTTGAAATGTCCGTAAATTTACTGTGATTTATAAGAGTGTGTATTTTCAGTACAAGGCCAATGTCGCTTTTCCGACCACTGCTTCTACCCAACACAAACGCTGCCCACCCCTACCCCCTTCCTCCCCGTCATAAAACACGCAGATTATCTCACCCGCAGCGCACTTTGTTGCATGTCCTGGCGTGCACGAGAAACTACCCTCTCCCTTCTCCGCAACGATCGACCAGAACTACTGTAAATGACGGTGGAAATGAGGGTGGAAAATATATGAGCATATATTGCCTCTTCCCTCCATCCTTCCCACATTCACCCTCCTAGTCCTTCAAAACTGCTATCACTTATCTGTGGCGACGGCGACCTGGGGGGTGTATTAACCAATATTTTGTGCCGCGCCGAAAGGTTTTTTCGGGCGGCAGGGGGTGGAAAGACGAGGAAAGTAACTGGCGAATTACTATCGCCAGACGCTGTGTGCGTGAGAAGGGCTGATAAAACGGGGGAAAGGGGGCGCCTGTCGGGGCCTAGCGTTGAAAGAAGGAAGGGGTGGACACATGGCCCGGCTAAATGATAGGCTGATAACAGCGCCGTCGGGTGTCGCCTATCACGGAAACCTACTGTGGCACGTGGTTTTTTTTTTTCGAAACTCACCCCCGTCCACTCAAACCCACCGCCACCCCTCTTACCTGTAACACTCCCCCTCCCTCCAATCCCAAGCGATCAAACACCCTGACGCACGAAAGGGTTTTATCCACTGGTCGCGTAAGAAATACTGTGGAAGGAGGCGGTGGCTGGCTGGTTTGAGGCTCGGGCTTTGCTGAGCAAACAGCCGGACAAAGCACACTCAGTCCTTCGGGCTAAGTGATTTCTTCTCGGAGCCACAGCTTATCCCAAATACATGCACGTTTATAAAATGAATAATTTTTTTTTTCAACTTGGAAGATGTATCACCCAGAACTCCTGCTCAAATAACAAGCATTGCCATTAATGTAAGAGCAACACCTGGGGTGCTAGGATTTACAGTAATATCAATGGAAATCACTGTTTAGTTTTAAAATTAACCGATAAAATTGGTATTAGACACTTCAGGAATTAATAAGAATCACATGATTATAGTAAAGAAGTTTAAATTTATTGGTCTTATCTTGTATTTGGTTTAAACCCTCATAGAAAGAGGGAGCCAAAAAGCTAAAACATAAACGAGCGAAAATTGTCAAGCGGTAAAAATATTATGAAAGTAATCACGTAAACGATTTCTTGTATGTTGTGAACGTCGTCTCCGACTGGGGCTCACACGTGTTCCTTGGACAGTGACGGTGAGCAGTGACGTGTCCGCTTCCTTGGAAAGTGACAGTGAGCAGTGAGTGACGTATTCGCTTTCATGGAAAGTGACGGTGAGCAGTGACGTGTCCGCTCCCTGGAAAGTGACAATGAGCAGTGAGTGACGTATCCGCTTTCCTGGAAAGTGACGGTGAGCAGTGAGTGACGTATCCGCTCCCTGGAAAGTGACAGTGAACAGTGAGTGACGTATTTGCTTTCATGGAAAGTGACGGTGAGCAGTGACGTGTCCGCTCCCTGGAAAGTGACAATGAGCAGTGAGTGACGTATCCGCTTTCCTGGAAAGTGACGGTGAGCAGTGACGTGTCCGCTCCCTGGAAAGTGACAGTGAGTAGTGACGTGTCCGCTTATATGAAAAGTGACAGTGAGCAGTGACGGAACTCGCGGATGTGCGGAGAAGCAGAACCCCGAGAAAACCAAAACTGCATTTGGAAACGTCCGCCTCGTTTCCTACATCCGGAAATCTTGGAAGTTACCTTCCCGATAATAATCTAACCCGAATTTAAATTGCAGGTGAGAAGAGACCTTTATTTGCCAGACTACGTGAAGCTCAGCGGAAATGCTGGTTGATATAGTTCACTGGTTAGATTTACCTGTACACTATATGAATAGATAAACAGTACAATGACCTTTATTTTTTATATTTCAATTTATTTTTGAATCTTTGTCCTTAAGGAGTATCTTGGAAAAGTTTTTCTAGCATACAGCAATAAGGTTTACCCATGTCAGTGGGTTCTTCCTTGTAATTGACGGCTGTCTGAAAGATAACCCATTGCCTTATTTGACTAGGCCTTTCAGGACTCGCTTTCGTAAGCACAAAAAAAGCTGTAGTTCATGTTCTGAGCAGTAGACACGTACCTGAAATACGGAGCACAGACGATGCAACATGGTTTTTCAATCCATCTTGATTAGATTATAGGTTTCACAAAAAAAACATAACATGTGATTAATTATAATTCCAACAGCACAAAAGTAACCTGTTACGCTAGAATATCACATTTTTACAACGAAATTTCATTTTTCAATTGTATTGCGGAATACCTTGTTTTTATGAAGCGCTGTAGGCACAGTTTAGCCATAAAGTCGTAACGTTAAACGTCCAAATTTATGCCATTAGTTCTACTTCATATCGGTTTTTTTTTGGTAATTTCACTACACACAAGTTTTTTGAAGGAAAAAGTAGTTACATCCAATGGGATGTATCAAAGAAATTACGCCATCAAGCGTAAGTATAGTTCAAAGCTCAGAGAGCAATGAAACGAGTAACGATGAAGAATTGGACACTCGTTGAAGGTGAGGGTGTACAGCCACTCCTATTTTGTTGTGTTAATGAAGTATAATTAGGTTACGGTTATACGGCCTCTATGTATTGCGCCACTTTTATACATATTATTACTAATATTATGTATATGCTCCACATAGGTATTTATGTACTCGTTTATCGGGTTACTGAGATATTTCCTTGTAAATATTAAACACAGTGCATTAATATATATATCCTTATAATTTTAAATTTGTTTGGGTTCGTTTGCGCCCGGCTATAGTTAGTTCAGTCAGAGAACACAATCTCCGTTTCTTGGACCACTGAGGTCATGAGTGTTCTGAATTTCTGTATGATATAAATTTAATGAAATATTTCACTTTCGAAATAATACTGATGCACATTTACACTCGTAAACAGTCTTGCTTCACAATACTTTAAAACAAGTTCAGTTAGGTTTATACAACCTTTTGAAGAGTTGGTGTCAGCTAAGTTCATAATTATAAGCATACAATATGGTTTCAGTTGCAGACTTACTGCATATTTTTATATTCTTCACTGGCACCCCTTACAATTCCGTAAGTTATTGTCTCAATTAATTTACTTATCCATGATAGATTCATCGGCCCTTGTGTGACGGATGCTGAAAATTCACTAATCTAAACACTGATTAATTGTAGGCATAAAACCTTACATGTTCTTTTAAGATGGAATCACTTACTTAAAGGTTCTTAATTTTAGCTAAGAAAACTTAACGTTGTCTCCAATACTGCCCCCCATAGACTAGCTAGTCAGCTGATAGCGTAACACACCAGAATTAAAAACATTAAAATTAAACTGTATATATCAAAAAATAATTAATTTTAAAATACAATTGTTTGACATTACAATATCCTGCATTATTGTTAGGATGATGATGATAATAACATATATCATTTCCTCCTAGAGGGTTCTAGATAATTGAATTGTTGTCGAAGATGTGTAGGCCTAGAATCTGTAGTGTCATAGATACGCACACAATATAGAACATAAAAATGATATAAGTTTAAACTGTAGGCCCTATAAATAATAGGTATCTGCCAATATTTATACAACAAAAACTGTTTGAAATGAGAAAACTCTGTCGTTTCCGAATAAGGGGGATGGGGCTTAGGAATGGGGCAGTCGATGGTAATGAGCACTTGTTTAAGTGCACACTTGCGCACTACCGTACTTGCACATCCGCATTCTTGCACACATTATAATACACCCTTAAGGTGTGCAGAGCTCTAGCCATTTTAAAACCGCTCCAGAGTTATCAAAAGTGTCTGATTGCGAAAAGCATTCAATAGCCACTTCATGTTTCTATACAAGCTTCGTTCCATGATTCCGTCTATGTCATGTATTCTGGACAGCTGTAAAGGCTAAAACGGGTGTTTTCCGGCACAATTTTGGGTATGAAGAATTCAACACGCAATACCTACTGTAAATATGTATAGGGACGTTCAGGAAGCCTTTATCTTCAATGAAACACCATACAAATGATAGGGTCACTGCTACAAGTCTCATAGAGGCGCGTCATCGTCGAGAAGGCTGCACGCCCGTCCCGTGCCTGGCGCGTAGAGGCGAAGAAGCGTGGGATGCGCGTTACCAGTGTCGCCCTTAGAGCTTATGGAGCTCGTGTGCCTCACCTCTATCTGTGAATTTTCACTTCTAACGCGCATAGCGACCACGCAACTTTATTTATTTTTTCCCCAGGTGTGACTTTTGACTGTAGACTGGTTCTCGTAGCCCTTGAGTATTCGGCTGGGGCAAGCCACTTGCCCGCATGGCGCCTGTTGTAAACTACTCAAAAGCCTTTTACGGAAGCAAGGCGGGTGGCTCTAAACAGCTGTCTTAAAGGTGTGAGTTACGTATAGTCTCAAAATTTAGTATTTGCATTACACAATGTTCAATTTTTAAAAAGCACAAATTAACTACAATAAATAATTATGTATGTGTTAAACGGCTTACCAAAAAAAAAAATAGGGATCGTTATATAATTTCAGGATGGAAAATTTTGTATCTTAACTACATAATAATACAGTAAGAATTCCTTACAGATAAATGTTTTTTTTTGTCTACAGATCTATATCGTCGATTTTTTTAATAAATTAAAATTAATTTTTTTTAAATGATAGCCAATGAAATTTTATTGAAACCTGAGAGGAAGTTTTCGTAACTTGTTAGCTGTTATTGTTTGCAGGTCAAAAAATTTTTTTTTAAATGATGACTTGCAACGTCTTCGTGTTTTACGTCACTCCGCGAACACATCGGCGCACAAGACCGCACACGAAGCGCGCTCGAAGGCCACATGCGACCTCCGCCGAGGAGGGTCGACGCGGAGCGGTCAGGAGGCGGCCCTGCCTCTCGCACGCGAGCACGGGAGGGCGTTGTCCGTCGTCGACACGGCGAACACAGTCGCTCTTCAGAGTCTCTCCCCGCAGTGCAGCCAGCTTGCGAACACGGAACATCCCGGTGCGAGGCACCATGGGCGTCGCAACCGGTGGGGGGACGGGGACGGAGGGGACACGTCCCCCACAATAATAAAAGTCTTCAATTTCGTCCCCTCCAGTAATATATTTAGTTTCGTAGTTTCGTAGTTTCTCCTGATGTTTAAATTAATGATTTTGTGTGGATACAGCACCAGCAGATATGTTAACTGTATTTTTACAAATGTGTAATCTGAAAATATTTATTATAAAAAATAAATTATATATTGCAACCAACTAAAATTAGAACATTTAGGAAAGAAAAATGCCTAAACAACATCTTTTTGCACCTTCAAACCCAAAATTTTCCCGGGGATGGATATTCCTCAACAACTAAATCAATTGAAGTCCCCCCCACCCAAAAAAAAAATATATATATATCCTTGCGACGCCCATGCGAGGCACGTTCAAGTACCGGCATTTCCCGCGGCCATCCTCGGGCCTACTCCTGAAGAGCAAGTTTCCACTTTGATGTACAGGTAAGGGTTGCAAAATATTTTATATTGTGTAGATGTGGATAAGATATTGATATAATTCTATGAAACTTCATTTTCCAAATAAATAGTGCATAGGCCTATGTTAATGACGAAAAATTTAAAAGCCTCTTCGGTAAAGGACATTTGGCATTGTCGGCTCATATTCCCCAGAAATCCTCAACTAAAGATACATAATTTTTATTTAGTTAAACGTGAATGAGTTAACCCAAACAATTGACTAAAAATTAACTGTTGGATAATTACTCTCATTTAACTTTGTCGAACATTAAAAGGGCGATTTTTAATTTTTTATGTACTTCAGAATAAAAAACAAACCTTCATCAGCTTAAAATACGTTCACGCAACAAGCAAGCTGATGCAGTGTCTTTCGGCTAATTTGGGAAAATTTTTGGGGTCTGGATTTTACAGGCCTTCCTCCCAAACAATAAATTATCCGGGACTCGACATAAGAACAACCTGCTCTAAACCATGCAAACAAAAGTGTTCAGATGAACGAGAATGCACTCGACACTCATGGATATAAACAACTTTATTTTTACGTCTGGACGTCTTCTTGGCAGTTGAATAGAAGGAATATTTAGTTTACCGTCAAAATAACGGTCATATGGAAAGAAAGATAAGTGAAGGAAGGCATTTATAGGAGATATCGATAATCGCGAGGGAACCAATGGGCTCACATCAACGTCTGCTACAATTCCTTCTTTTTTTTTTAACTTTACCCCACCTTGGATCGTGCCACAATTTTTTTTTTGAAGGCGAGTGACGTGATAACTCAACTTCCGTGGCAACTTCGAGGCGAGTCCTCTGTTAAAAACTGTTAGCCTTCAGTTTTCGAAGAACAATAGTCACAGATTATTTAGAGAAGTTATTAAAATTTACTGGTATCTGTAAAAATTTTTTACCTGCGATTTTTTTCTCTCTCTTTGAACATAATGTCCGAGAACCATCTTGGAATACTAACGAATCTTTGGAAATCCAGTTTACAGTGTTCATAATGAAACACAGATCTCTGTTAGCGGTAAACATAGTGTAAGCCATTACCTTTATAAAGTGCAGGACTAATTTTTACCATAAATTTCTAAATACTCCGTCGTGAATTAGCCTTTGCGCGATTGTGGTAAAACTATCTTATTTCATAACGAGAAACGTACATTTATTATGTTTACTAAAAAAAATTACTTTTTTAACATCATTCCAAACTATCTTGAAAAAAAAATGGGGCACGTTTATAAATAGAATGTATATACGTGAATTTTGTACATGTTAGAAACCGAGAGGAATTGGTCGTGTGTTAGCGTTTCCGGCTCATATTTGAAGGGTCGTGGTTTCAACTTCGGCCCTCTGTACTTTGGTAGATTTTTCCAAAAAAAAAATTTCATAGTCCATACTTTGAAATTCTCTACCATTCACGATGCTGATTTGCAAGTGACTTATAAGATTGTCTGTAAATGAAATAAAAATAAAGCCATACACTAATCGCTCTTGTACAATATTTTCTCCTGGGATTTTAGTTGCCGAAGTCCCTTAAACCATTTAAGGAGATTTTTTTTTTTTTTTTACAAATGAACAGCATTATTATAATTCAATGATCAGAATAATTAAGCTGTCCTGGCATGATGTAGAAATTAAATATAAAACAAAAAATGTTTCTCTGAAATAAGCGCGGATTCTCGTGGTATTGATGTATAGAAATAGAATAAGGGTTTATATATATATATATATAAATAAATGTAAATCATTTCAATTATAGAGAGTAAACCGCAATAGAAATTGAGGAAATTTAATAAAATACATTTAATTTTAAAACCATTTTTAACGCAAGAAACGTATGAATAAATTATTTTTACTGCATTAAAATTAAAAAAAGCAAATAAGCTCATAAATGCTTTCTGAGAATTTTTATTTAAGCTTAATGCAGATAAAACATTTATAGCAAAAACTTTGCATACGTCTTAACACAAAAATAAAAAAAAATATGTTAAACATATACGTTTCAAATAATGTATCACTAGTCCAACACTAATATCTTAAAATTGTAAAAATTTAGATTAACCCTTACTTGTTACAAACATCTAACATTTTTTAAAGAGCGCATTTTTTAATGTTATTAAAAAAATATCAACGTATAAGGATAATTTCAATGATTAACGTTTGGATTTTTGTTTTTGCTTAATACATGTTTTCCCTCAACTGTTTCAACGAAGGGCATTTTTACAAGAGTACCAGCTAGCTATATTTGTTTTCTTGTATACATTCGCTGCAATTGAGACGCTGTTTATTAACGGAGTTCCGAGCGCTTATGTCGTTGACGTAATCGTCAATTAGACCCGTGACGTCACGTTCGTGTTTATTTCCTTCGCGTCCGAAAGCACCCTCGCACACACAAGCGGCGGGCTGGCGCGCAGACGCTGCTGCAATCTGCCGGCGGAAGCGTGAATTACCGGGACGACATCTAACAGGCTGCTTGCACACGAAGCTAAACACAATCGATACAAAGGGGAAGCGAGAGCAGCAGCGGCAGTCGACTATCGAAACAACTCGAAACAAGGGGTTGGCGGGGAAGGAGACCACGGTGGTGGCGATTGGGGAGGGGTTTAAGGGGTGGTTTGAGGGGAGGGGATAACCCCGTCTGCGCTATACAACCCGCGCATTTAAAGAACGAAATAGCGATACACGAAACACCATCTTTAATGGCTGCGTAAAACATTTTTTTTTTTATACGAGAGGGCACCTAGTTTGATACAAACACTTTAACCTTATAGAAAGCATGTTACTACTGAACGTTCTTTCCATTATACCAAACTCAAACCATCTTTAAAAAAGCTTATATGATACAGAAGTTTTGAGGACGTTAGACTGCTCAGTTTACCTGATGAGGTCGACATTTTTTATAAATAAAAAACCAAGATTTTGTTGTAAATTATCGGCGAGTTCAAGCAGTGACTATTCATTGAAAATATTACTTTTTAAGACATATAATGTATGCAGTTATTAAATATGAATATAAGAATTCTTACAAACAATTTCCAGGTGTATTTTTGTGTATGCTGGTTTACAACTAATGACTCACGCTATCTTTCCTATCTCCTTAAAAAAATTAAACAATAGTAATATAATCGTAATTTTTTTTAGTGTTTTGGATCTCTATTAAAAAAAAATTGTAAAAATATTTACTTGGTAATGATAAAAAAATCTTTAAAACGTCAGGGTTTTTATACAATGGAATACAATTATAACCAAATAGTAATGTTCATCAAAACATTCAGTAGGCAGAATACATGTCACTTATCCTATTCAGTTTCAAATTGTTGGACGAAAATGGTAAATTGCAGTAATGAAATCACAAATACCATTTATAAACTATGAACCACACGTTATGAGTACCAGGCATCGTGATAAGATTGCAAATTACATTTATACGGACAATGTTAAATCACATGGGTGGAACTTAAAATTTCTGTCGCAAGTTGAGTTAATGGGATTTATTTTAATGACTAGCACCGGTTATAAAAATATGTTTTCCTTTTCTCGAGTAAAATAACACACAAAACCGACAACCAGACAGCTTAAGTCTTCCGACTATTTCGCTCCTGTTCCCGTCTTCGCTTTGCGGTAAGAATGCCGAGGGGGTTGGCGCTAGAGGAGTAGAGGTGGAAAAGTAGGGGGTGTGTGGGCGCTCCGGGCCACGCCCACCCCTCCGCCGCGGAGTGGTGGGGAGAGGCGCCGGCTCCTCCCTCCGAGCGCCTCGAGCACCGCGCATGCGCGTCGTCTGCCCCGCGCGCGCGCGCCGAGTCCGGGGCGTCCTTCCCCGCTCAGTCTCTGAGGAGATGCGCGGGTTGCAGCACCGTGGGCAGCAGGCGCGCCGATGCGCGGGTTGCGTCACCGCCAACAGGCAGGCGTTCATGTCACAAGCTCGTCGTTCCAAAATTTTAATTTATCTAATTAGCTTTTTAAATGTTTTTCAACCATTTTTATGCCACAGTTTCTCCTAATTATATATTCATTAAAACATTGAAAATTATAAAGGGAAAACGTTTATACCACTAACACAATAATACTTACAAAACTTACAATGATACACTAGGCTAAATATTTTTACATCTTTAAATTACATGATTATATAGTTGGTTTTGTATTAAATCTCTGTATAAAATTAGTGCTAATAAAAATCTGAAAAACTATTAATGAATAGTCAAAATATAGTATCAAAATATTACCTTTATCTGAAAGAATTATTCCGATATAAAAATACACACTGCACATTCATCTCAGCATTAATATGTAGCTCACCCTATCCATGAAAACAAAGATTAAGAACGAAAGTTTAAATTAGCTACTACACAAAGTTTAGTATATATTTACTATTACTTCATTTTTTAGTCATATTTTACTTTGGAAAATACGATAGAATAAACTTTTAAAAAATTATTTTATTATCTGCGTAGTCTTAAAATTTATTTATGTTTACTAATTACCTATTCTTTACTATAATAGCGACATTTAAAAAATTTCCTCAGACACATACTCTACAACATACACTAATATTACACTCAATTATGGGCAACGAATAATAATACTTATCTATATACAACAAATTTTTTCTTGTAATTGAAAACATTGGCAAGCAAGTGTTATATTATTGTGGGTTTATAAAGTAAATCGATAGACTTAAAAAACAATGTTGTGTTAATACATATGAAGTAAGTTTATTCAAAACATTTAGATCTATTTGGTCGTAGGGTATAAGGCTAACTAAGCCCCATCGCTGATAAAATAAAAGTTAATGCTAGTTTTGTCAATGAAAAGGTTCAGCTTTAATTCATTAATCATCTTTAAATTTCTAGATGTGCAATCTTTATTTTACCTGAAAATTTAATGCGGTTGTTTTTAACGATAAGTAAACTTAACTCACCAATCTATAGAAAATGGCTGGAACGATGGAACTACCAACACGAAGAGATAACATTTTATTAAATAGATTTTCGTAGACATACGCCATTGCTGTATGTATTTTAATGGTATATCATAGGCTATATAAATCGCAATAATGACCAAGAAAAATGAATACACAGACCCACAGAAAACTAGCCTAAATAAGCCGATGACATAAGAAGCACAGAGAAAATTCCGTGGAAGGAATTAGAATATATATCACAGCACATGAAAACAGCGGGATGACAAAAACGAGAAAATTGAACAACACAGTGACACTTGGACAACACAGTGACAACTCAGTGACGAAAAGGCAAACCCAGTGATGAAACTAAAAACCTATTAGTGCCTAATTACGAGACCAGATGTAAGTTTTCGGCACGTCGCAAGTATTTGTTTTAGGAACCCTATTGTGTTCTTCTGTACCATCTTCGTTGTGTTCTCCAGAATATTTGTTAAGTTTCATTGCTGCGTTTGCCTGTGCGTCGCTATGTTGTTGTTTTGTCAAGATTATCTGTTTTGTATCGTCGTTTTTTTTGTTTGTCACAGTGTTTTCCGCGTTTGTTTTTTTCGTACTTTCTGTTCTTGTTACAATTACATCTTTGTTGTTAGCATACTCTTTTCTGTCTTGTGATTTGTTTTCCAACTAATTCCTTCCATGGAATTTTCTCAGTGCTGTCCATGTTATCGTCTTATTTCTGCTGGTTTTCTGTGTGTTTGTGTATTCATCTTCCTTGTTCAGTCTTGTGGTTTCTCTATACAGTTAAAACCAGTAATGTCTATGTGCAATAACATCTTTCAGGTCAATCTTTCCCTTTCCATGAAAAATTTAAAGAACGAGAAAATATTTGTGAAGATATATTATATTTATGACTAATTAAGTAGCTGCTAAAAACAAGTTAAATATTTTGTAAACACATAAGATAACTAAAAAAATTAATAATTTTCTTGAACCAAGTTCCAAAATAAATAAGAAAGGTTGTGCTTTCTGATAGACAATCGATTAGATTATGATTTGCAACATTATGATTAATGATTTTATTGTGACAACTTAACGATGATTCAATCTACATGCTATGGTTTAGTGTCGTGCTCTGTGTTTGTTTTATTATACAAATTAGGTGGGTGTTGTTTTATGGTGAGGGAACATGTTTCACTATTCATAAAGTGGAGTTTTTATTACATAAGATAGTTTTGGTTCTAAATCACAGAAATTATATTGGACGCAAACACATCAGGCTGGATTTTGTTTTCGCTATAACGTTTCCAGTGCGTCAGTGCACTTGGCTTTGTTTTAGGACTCCCGTTTTTTATAGCTATTTATGGTTGCTCTTTCTGCGAGGTTTTGTACCTCATGAAGAATTTTTTTTAACTTTTTAACCACTGTCTTAATCTGTCTCAAATGCAGAGCATAGTTACGGTTCAACTTTTTGTCGCTTCTGTATTCAAATTTATTTTTGTTTCGAGTAATTGATTAATAATAATCATAACTCAGACGTCTATGACTTTTACGTTTTCACGTATTTACGATATTTCATTATATGTTTAACATGTGGTTGTTATTACGCCGCATAAGTTGACTATTTCTGCTATTTACAGTTTTGCAATAGTAATTATTGGAGCTTGGCATTGTGCAATTTAACCATTTGTATCCTGTTATTGGTCTGGAAATTTATTTCTTAAAAACTAATATTAAATGTTTATTTGGTACATGATGGAATTTCTATTTTCTAAGTATTCTGAAACTGGAATTTCCTAGAAAATTATTCACTGATTTGACGTATTTTAAATGTATGTCGCAATTGCAGGTAACTTTGGCTCGCGTTTTAACTTATTAGGTTGGTTCAATGAATGATTTAGTGCCATTTCGGCTTACTTCATAAAAACACAGTTTTTTTTACTACAATAAGCTTTCTTTGATATTATGCAAATAATTTCCCAGTCGGTTTTTATCCTGTTATAGTGTTTAGATCCAATGGCTATTAAGACTACTACTATGCATTGCAATGGTATAACAAATAAATTTTTTTTTTTGTAATGTTAAATATATTAACGAGTGTTGTTGCGTTTCTGGTTTCCCACTAAAACTTTTGTTAATGATATAGAATATGTTTTGTTCAATTTGTGCTTGTCTTACAGCATATTCAATAATTTAGAGAACATTAACTATAAGATATAAGGATTTTATGCTGGTAAATCTATGGGCCTCGCTTAGAATTTACTATTGTTTACCATTCAGTTATTAAAACATAAAATGATATTAATGAACTGAAAAAATAATAAAAATAGGAGTTATTACCATGTAGCTAATTAAATCAAGGTGTATAAATAAGACAAAAGGGACCTACACAAGCAGTTAATCTTTATATCAAAAATATTAGAGCAGATAATTTTGTATGCCAACATAGCAGCAGAAAAATATTCCTAATAATCTATTGTAGCATATCTACATAATGAATTACGAAAAATAATTTTATATTTCAATTATGCCTCTTAAAGTGTGTAGAAGGGTATTTTTTATATTTTGTTAACTAGGATACTGTGTAAATATTTTATTTAGGTTGGTTGTACTTGAAAACAAATGCACTCGGGTTCACTGAGACGAGAATTTATTTTTTTAGATCATAATGCAAATTATATACTTAACTGTAAAAAAAAGCTTTTAATACAGTAGTTAAATCCCCCAAAGAAAACTCCAATTAACGAAAATTTTTAGCAATAAAACGGTTTTTGCAACCATATTATGTTTAATACTTTTAAAATGGGTTGTTTTAACTGAATCATTTACCCAAAAAATAGGGGAGTTTTCTAATAAATAAGGCTCTAATTACTTACGCGATTTCTGCCACAGAAACATAATCTTGCATAAGACCAATTTACCGCTGAGCCCCTCAACCTAGAAAATATTTCTCGGGTTTTAAAATAATTTATTTTATGGCCTTCCATCTCATTACAGGGGCTTGATTTATTGAGAATCAAGAGGAAATATTTCTCTCTTTTCCTGCAGTACCAACTCCTCGCTCCCACGTACGGTTTCACAAAAAAAAAATCTCCATCGCGAAAGACGTGGGAGTTGGGGGAAATCGGTGAAGTGAGAGGGATGAAAAAAAAAATAAATTTCCGTGCGCCCCGACCAGAAAATCTCCACCAGCCAACCTTCCTTTCCCCCTTTCCTCGGCGGGGGATGTTTGGTGTTATTTACGTCTGGGGCCCGCCTCGTAATAATGATGCGAGCTTTCGAGGCAAGAAGCGCGAAGGGGAAGGAAAGAAGCATTGCGGGTGGTTTCCTGTGAACCCCTTACCCCCCAACCACTCCAACGCCGTAGTATGCACACTCAGAGAAGCAGCCCACTCCAAACCCCAGGGGCCGATGCCACCCCCACCCCTCCACTTTTATTCCGTGTCCTTGATCCCTGGGGGAGGGGAATCACACCCCTCGCCGATAGTCGAGGAAGTCCTCCGTCATTCGGGTGGCACGTAGATCCTGCGTGTCTGTGCGCCGAGGGGTTGGAACGATCACATAACCCCTCCCCTAACCGCCAACCGCGGTCTCGTGCTTAGAAATGGTCACGTAAATCACCGCGTGCGGTTATGACTGCGCCGGGCAGTCCGACTGCACAACCGCAGCACCTCGCGACAAGGTTTAGGTTTTTTTTTTATGTGTAACGTCTAAGCTCTCAGTATAGTACGGCTCTTGGCAGGAGTAATTTCGTGATGGAACGTAAGTCGCATGGAACGGAAATATGTAACCACGGTGCTGCCATTTGTAGATGATTACACGAAACATAGTTCACAAAGCCAAAAGAAAACTTTATATTATGAACAGTTTGATGAATTTCAAACAAGACGGGTGTTATTTTAATTAAATTCCAATGCTGGGGTTTAGAAATTGTGTCCAGTCTTCTCTTTTATCGGAGCCGTTTCATGACATAGTTTAAGATTTATGTCTGCTAATAAAACGATTCATTAGTCGACGTGGCTGCGAATTCTAACAACGGGTGATTCGTGTCAAAAAATGCAGTTAAAAAACAGTTTGCGTATACATATATCACGCTCGGCATTATTAAAAAAAATTCTTTATCAATTTTTGTGCCCGAGTTTTCTATTATAAGGTGTGTTTGCAACACCAGAACAAACAAATTTTCTCGTTACTGAGGTTAGATGTTACCCATCTCTGCCAAGTACTGAGTTTTTTTTTTTTTTTTTTTTTGCGAGTCTGGTCCGATGTTTGTCACATCTCTCGTACGTGGGAACTCGTTATTATTCGGGGTGACTGCGTAGCTCAACCTTTTCCATAACACGTGGGTGAATGTTAGGTGATCAAAGGGCTTGCGTTTAACTGATCACAAGCCTCAAATGGGCTTTATTTGTCTAAATAGAACGTACAAGTTTACGACAACCCATCTTTTTAACCACAACAATTATCACAATTTTGTTTATAATTTTAAGAGTAAGTCATTATTTAAGTTTTTAATTATTTTCTTAGGTTTCTACTTAAGAGCGTTTGGTACTTAACATTAGGTTGAAAATTGCTCTAAAGGCCTACTTATTTTTTTTATTGAAAAATATCTATTGTTCATTTTTCTTACAGGTTTATCTGCTAAAGTCTTATTTTTAACATTCTGACTGGATCTTCCAAGGGCGATGAATATGACTACATATAATAAAAAGTAACCTGGTAAAAGTCGACGCTTATTTTTTTTAAATGTAATAAATTTATGTGTCTTAAGTTTAACGGCCAAATGTTGTTATATTTGTAAAGTTATTTAATGAATTGAGTGAAATAAGTTTTTATTATTCAATTAATAGATTTTTTAAAATTGTTAGATTTACTTTCAAAAGAAATGTTTTCATTCTATATAGTTGGTTTACTTAGACAAATGGCAGCTAACAAGCTAGAAAAATTGCAAAAAAAAGGTTTTTCAGGGATAATCATTTTGTTTCATTTGTCTTTATATTAATTTTTTTCAAGATTGTTACACCTGAATAATATCTTTAGAGGTATCATACGGACGTAAATTACGCCTTTATCTTCATTTGAAGGCCTTTAAACGTTACGGACGTCTTTGAGGTCTCACAGTTTGCCTACGTAACGACGAAAAGACTGCGCAACAATTCCGAGTCTCAGTGCTTAGAGGCGACATCGCTCTAGAAATACCAGCGAGCGTCGCACTTATCATTCCACCTCAGTTACGCCAATCAACCCTAACGCCCGGCTACTGGTTGGCGGAGGGAAGGAGGGCTAAGCAATATCGAGGTTACGAGCCACGGGGATGTTTTCCTAACGGGTAGTAGCAGCCGCCCAATTTTTCCCCCTCTTCCATTCCGTTTCCTCGCACGGACGGGGCGGGGTGCAGGCGTCAGTGGCAGCCACAGATTCATCACTCCAAAGCGCTAAGAGGGAAGGAAGGGGGATACTAACGCCTCTCTCCCGCACCACGTTGGCCAAAAAATTCCGGAGGACTGCGGACGTGGGGGAAAGGAATCAAAACTTCAACCGCACGCGGCACCGCGGGGTTCTGGGATTTCTTCGCTCCAGACACGGACGGTTTCTCTTCGTGGCCACGTACGCGCGCGATATGGAACAGACAGCCACACGCACACACCTAGGTACGAACACAGAATCTAAATCACAGAGGGGAATACAAGGGCAGGGTTTGAGAGCTCCAGCCCCGCTCATCTCCCCTCTCATCCCCTTAACTGCTACTCCGGATCGCAGCTTTCATTGGAAAATCTATGTTTTCTAGGAACTACATAGTTCTTGTACATAAGCTTATTCCCCTATGTCCTTATAGTTTTGAAGTGAAACCTCTTTGGGCGCGATGAAAGTAAAAAGTCAAGGCCAAATTTTAGTGCAATTTTTTTCTAGCCTAAGTTATTCTAAGTGTGTAAGGGGAGGTGCCAGGTTAGGGGTGGACCTAAGTGTGTCTCAGGCCGAAGCCTATACACTCTACCATGCGAGGTTTCAACCATGTAGAACAAGGGCGCGTGCATCATGTGCAAATTGGGGTTTCTTTGGCCAGCCATGGCTGTAGGACCATCTTCAAATCCAAGATTTTCATTAAAAGTAAAAACGTTGTATTTTATAAACACTATGAGAGGCAAACTACTTTGAATTGACTTGAAGGGAAATTAATGCAAGAAGTATGTTTAATAATTATAGATTCAATATACTAATTCTATATGTATTGTTCGGGCGCTTGAAAACATTAACTATACAAAATACAGAGAGTTGAATGCACCGATTTGAGAAACGCCAAAATAATTATAAATTTATAGCTTTCTCGAAAGTGCAAACATTTTAGTATATAATGAAGTAAACCAAAGTGTTTTGAGAAAATCATTTTACAAATCGCTATCACCTGGTTACAAAAAACAAACTTATATATATTTTTTAAATTTAAAGAGAAATCTGTTTGTACTTACCTAGAATTTTTTAGGTAAGCTACAAGCACGTAGTAACATGCAAACGTTTGACCCACTGCACTCTGTACACGTACCTGCAACAAAGAAAATGAAACAACATAGTTTCAGTGTTGTTATAAAATAACAAACAAGTGACAGCATTTTTATCTCAAGCAATTTGTAGTACCCTCACCGAGAGAAAGTTTTGTGTACCATGAAATATTATTTGTTTATATTTGTCGAAATGAATGTAGGGGTGAATCAAACAAATATTTAATCGTCGAAGATATTTTTGTTTACCAAACGAATCTATTCCGTTAACTCAACCGTATATTTTGTTAGCTTTAAAAAATTCACTTATGCCTACTACACAAAAATAAAATTGTCATCAGGCCAACAAAATTATTTCTTGAAGAAAGAAAATTAAGTTTTGCCGTATATAAAAGAATATTCGTTTTTGTAAAAAAAAATGTTTCTACGCCGTATATTTAAAACCACTAGACCACATGAGATTACAAAGTAATATTTAAACGTACATATCTACCACTGTTTCTGTTTTCAGTTAAAATTTACCAGCCAAAATTATCACATTACTATATGCTGACACATCACATGATTTATATCTTCACTTAGTAGGCATGGAAAAATAAACCTCGTTAAATATTTTAAAGTAATATAAGCTTAAATTTCATCAGATATCTCAAAATATACAGATTGAAATTACGCAAACCTTCATTGAGCTATTAATATAAGCTCAAAAGTTAACGATACATTTTTTAATAACAGTGGCAGTGTTAGAGATAAAAAAAGCTTTAATCATGATTTTATTTTGGTTTTGTTAAAAAAATTATTGGAAAACGAATCTCTTTTCGACTTAAGATTGTACGCTTAAAATATTCAGCTATGTTTTGGGATACGTCACATGTTAATTAGTTTAGACAAAATATTTATAAAGAAATAACTGTTTATTTTATGTTTACATGCTGCAATTTTAAAAGAAAAATACACAGTGCACACGTTCACCGCTATTCAGACACCAAGGTGGGAAAACGAGGCGGAAAGTAGAGATTTCTCGACACGAGTAATTAATTGGTTGCGCACGAAGTTCCCCGGCGCTGTGTTGGAGCTGCGTTCTTGCGGCCGGCGAACAAACAACGCCAGGAAGGCAGGTGATTGTGGGACGGGGGGGGGGGGAAAGGGAAGGGGGCTTGTTCCGTGTGCTACGCCCATGCAGCGGGGAGCCATCCACAAGGAATCAAAGGCGGGCGAGAGAAAACGCAGAACATGGCTGAGGCCTTGGGGCCGGGGAAGGGCAGGCCGGCAGAACCGAATACACCCTTTCATTACCGGAGAAATAAGGGCTGTAACTTTGGTAAATAGCGCCGCCCGTTCCTCTCTACCTCTTCTCTGGTAGTTCGGGGCACCTCCGCAAGAGAGCGAATGAAATTGCCGCTGGAGTATTAGCCCCAGGACGAGGGGAGGGAAAAAAAATTCGTCCTAGCCGAAGAGGAACTGGGCACGAGTCTTCTGGGTAATGGGTGACGTAAAACACAAGGGGACGGGAAATTTCGACTAGAGAAACGGTTTATTCTTGCCACTGAAAAGAACATTATCCCTTCCGTTCGCTAAGGAACTCCATCAAGTACAAACTCGCGTGAAAAACTATAACAAAGTCCCTACTTATAATCTGTACTCAGAGATGCAAACTGAGAAGCACTGTTCATTTCTTTTCTCTAAATCGATAAAACGAATGTCAGGATTTGACCAACGAACTTCGCCTGCAGGTTGAAAACATATAAACGACTTATGATGAAGAATGTTTGGCAAGGCTGATTTATACTCCTTTGAAGTTGGAGCTAAAAAAACTCTTTTATTGCAAATAATAGAGAAAGTATTAAAGTTGGATCACTAAACATCCGCACAACGATTGGTAAATTAAACTAAGTTCAAAAACTACATAAAAACTTGTCGCTGATGTATATCCCATCTATTTGAACTAACTGAGGGTACACGTGAGAAGGTTTTTAAAAATAGTTTTGTAACTCGCAAATATTTCAATGAAAAAATTTCACAACAGTCATGTTTTGCGGTAGTTGTAGAACTTTATTTGGTTAAACATTATCCAACTGCTCTGTGTTTTACCTTAAATAATTCATATTATTATTTTTTAAATACAAATGTGTTCAGTTTCAACTTCAGGGACGTATACCAGTTTTAGAAAGTATTTCAGACCGTATATCCAATATGTTTTTTTTATTTAATTTTATGTAATGTGCCTGCAGCCAATGCTTTTAGGTATTATTCTCTCTAATCCTGCTTTATTTATTTCCATTCGAGTAACATATTTCTATAAATTAAAAAATGCAATTAACTTCTGACAAATTTATTTTAGTAACTCGATTCCATTGTTTGATATTTCGATTTAAGTTATTTGATAGAAATAAATACAACTCAATGAACTTCTAATGTGTCACTTTAATAGGTACAGAATTATGCACAATAATATCAACATTATTCGACGCTTCACTGAGTGAGCCACAGTTATACATTTAATTTTCACGCGTTTAGTTTAAGAGCAATCAAAATTGTGCATTTTATACCCAGGATGGCACGGAGAAGGTGTATGCGTTTAGAGGGAGAGGTTGTTTGTGTGTGCAAAAAAAAAAACGATTGTTCTAGATTATCTCCAAAACAGTTTCACCGATTTAGATACGGTTTTTTTTTAAAGGGTATGTGATTCATCAGCAATGGTTCTTAGATAGGTTTCATGGTGTTAACTCGCCAGTGGGCGCTGTAATAAACAGTTTTCTATATAAAATTGGATGTTGTTATGTATGACGTTGATAAACTCCGACACCTTTTGACCGATCGCCAAAAAAATTGGCACATCGAAGTGTTTTTTCAAGGAGAAAGTTTTATGTTAACCATTTTTTTATAACTCACCGCTAGATGGCACTGCAGCGCATTATCTTCTACACCCTTTTACCGATCGCCATGGGTAAACAGAAAATCATAGTTCATAGAAATACAAACATCAATTGTGAGTTATTACTCTTATGTCCACCACGTTTTCATATTGCGATGTCCATTTTGCTTTAACTCGCGGACAATTTATCACCCTGTGTTCAGCCCGGGCAACGCCAGGTACTGCAGCTAGTCTTTTATTAAGTTGTTCATACAATTATTTATTCTTACATGAAAATATAAAACAGTTTCAGTTTTCGATATCTTAAAAGATATCGCAATTCAAACCATCACTCTCAACAAAATGGTGTCGGCCGTACGGGAGTACAAAAAGAAAAACATAAAATGGAACAGTGCGGGTAAAAAATGTAGGGGTATAATAATTTGTAAGATACCAAACATACAGAAGGACATACAAATAGACAGATATTTAGAAAGTAACGTAGGAATTCTATAAAAAGTTTAAAATAAAAAATAAAATTAGAAATTTTGAAAAATCCACAATGGATGTAAAAGTTTTAATCGAAAAAGGATTAATTCAATTTTTTTTTAAAAATCCCCGACTTATAGGAAGTAATTAACAAAAGAAAAAGTTAAAAAGCTTTTTGAAAATGGTTGATTTGTCATGAAGTCTGTCATATAAACAACTAATTATGACTTTTCTTAGTGCTTCCAAACTTTATGTACCTAATAGTTTCTCGTAAGAGATACTCAGCAAAAATATCAAATACTGGTAGGTACTCACATATTCATCTACCTATTAATGTAATGATAAACCCAAGAAATTCCTTCGGGGCTGCCATTGCATCTCTGTTCCCAACTTCAATTTAAAATAGCAGTACAGAAGAGCTATTGTATGTCTCGTAGTTATGCAGCAAATTATTTCAATTATAGAGTAAATTTATTTACGTACCCAACACAATTTCAATTAGTCACAACTTCATAAAACTGCAAAAATTAAGTTTATTTTGGGACAGGGAATGGCAACACGACGGATTTTGTTTGGGTTAATCATTATATTAATAAGTAGGTTAATATGTGTGTTACCTATTTATGTTTTATATTATTGCTGTGTCTATCTCTTACGAGAAAAAAATAGGTTCATAAAGGTATGAATCACTAGGAAAAGTCATAATTTATTGTTTATACGACAGATTTTGCAACAAATCAACCCTTTCTAAGTTGCTTTTTTTAAAATCTTTCTTTACTTACTTCCTTTTAGTAGGTTTTTTAAAAAAAAATTTCAACATTTTTCGTTTACAACGTTTACATCCGTCGTGGGGTTTATCAGAATTTTAAATTTTTGCTTTTTTATTGGGACGAGTTTCGTGACTACCACGTGCCGGAAATTCGTGCAGATGGGAAGCTCTCACGGTTAGCCTACCTTATCTGTATTTTATGTGAGTTCATTAGGGTGAATTTTTTCAGGTGTACCTACCCTGCAGAGGAGATTTCTCAGAAATATTGAACCAGATATAAATTAGCTGCTTCGGTTGTTGTAACGGAAAGCGTTCACGGATGATGTAAGGGTAGGAGTATGATTGGCAAAAAGACACGATTACTAATAATTTTTAGGAAGGAGAGAAAATAAAATGATAAACTACTGAAACGTACTGTGAACTTGGAGGCCAACAGGATAGCCAATCACTTTCCAGTACAGGGGAGTTGAATAATATGTTCAGAAGTCATCAATGACGTCACGATCTCACAGCTCCTGTTTGAAGGTATGCCAACCTGCCACGTCTTGCCAACAGAGACAAGTCAGTTAATAATAATAGTTGTGGAAAGTGACACTGTTCACGCTTAAAACATTTTAATGTTCCGTGATCGTATTCTCTTTAAAATTCTAAGTTAAAAAATTTCTTTAAAATTTTGTGATGGGTGACCTGTTAATTTTACAATTTATGGTTTCCAACAAAACTAAAATTTTAAAAAACGCTGAGGTCCAACGAAGTGAACAAAATATTTTATTCACAGAGAATGGTAATGTTTAGTTTTCATTGTGTAAATGCTAGGTTTTAAATACTTAAATTTTTTTATAGCCTCTACAAAAGGGTTTAAGTTATCTGAAGGACTCTTTCCACATGCTAGTTCCTCAAAACAAAAATAAATCAAAGAGGAACCCTCTTAACAGATCTCTTCAGTCAGTAGCCAATTTACAGGTTAGAGTATTGTAAAGTATATTCTAAAAGTTTCAAAAGAACAGAATTTTTTTTTCCATTTATTATAAAATACTTAGAATTCTGAACGTTTAATCTCTGGCTGTTTATATTGCTTATATTTAAGGTGGCAGTTTTTTATATTATTTTATTCATTGTGAAAAGCTATAACATTTTTACGCTAGATAAATAAAACTAAAACAGTTTGAAAGTATATCTCTTGTTTGGTACGAAACTACGAAAACATGTGAATAAGAGTGATATTTTTCAAGCGAATGTTTTCCACACTATTACATAGATATAATAGATTTTAAACCAAAAAAATTAAAATAATTTATTGGCTAGTCCAAACAAGGATAATAAGATCAAAAAATGTTATTCAAATTCAAGTAAAAAAATCTTACAGTGGTTTGTACAATTTTTTAAAATTCTAATATAAGCTGCTTCTCAAATATTTGTTGAATTAATTTGCCAAACGCCCTGATGTCATGTTTTCCAATCTTGTTTTCTGATTAAAATTTAGTTCTAGTTTTTTTACTTGTAGCTGTAAGTCCTTCGTAAATAAACCGAATTTATAACACATGATATTAAGCTAAAGATATAGGATTTACTGTATAATATTTTTAAAAATTTTAACTCTTACATTTTTAGCAAAACTAACTCTGATTACTTAAGATCCAAAATTATATGATTACAAATGTAAGTTTCACCATTTTTAAAATTATTTTATCACTGTTCTCGTGTCATAGTTATCTTCAAAATCCTACGCAATTTCGTTTCTAGGCAATGGAATCATTAATGAATGGAAATTAACTAAATTATTTCTTTTTTTGCCAATATACTACACAATACCTGTTAAAAAAAAGTTTAAATGAGCGAGTGAGAGAAAGAGAGGAGAATGCAAAGAACGGAAGAGACCCGAGGACAGAATTAATCGCGATACGTAATATAAGCCCACTAGGTTGGCAGTATGTGCGTGATAATATGCAAATACACGCCCTTTGCATAGAAGCTAGAGCGTAATGTTGCCACTTCGCGGAGAAATAATGAACTCCGCATCGCGCAGGTACTGTGAATTAATGCGCGCGAAAATGTTTGGAAACAATATCACGTTCCCAAAGCGACCGCGAGATCTAACGACGTGTATCACTAAACACACGAACCTGCATTCAACCTGCTACATTATACAATTTTTTATGGAATTATAATGAGGCCATTTTCTAAGCTTAAAATTAAGGGGTGTGAGAGCGAATACCAAACATCCACATATCAACTTTCGTTAAATTTTCGCAATCATGGTGTTTCTAAAATTTTATTTTGGGTTTATAATAATGAAAATATAATTGACCATGAATGTCTCACCAAGAGTATCCATATTACTGAGCGATATTTTTTGTTAAAGCGTTCGATGTGAACAATTACACGTGGGTTGGATACCAACCAGCTGCACCTGGGAAAATTTACTCCCCGTAAGGGTTTCCATCAAAATTTTCCTTATTCCGCAAACTTAAAGATACTTAACTAGTGTCATGTCACGCTACTTGCCAGCCACCAAAACAATATTAACCTTTTTTAACTATTTATATATACTTTTTTATATGAAGTAAAATAAAGGAAATGTAGAATAATATTTTTAATTATTACTTACCTTGCATGCATTTCATATAAATGTTTCATTATTGAGCAATGAATTATTCGATACAACATTTAATAATGACAAATGGTTGGTTTTACCTTATAATTAAAATCTCTAGCTTTGCGTAACATAACGTAATTGTTTTAATAATTCACTTGACATATATATACAATTATTAAAGAAACTGGGCTCAGTGTGTTATTTCACCCCACTTCCCCTCAAATAGTGAAAAACTTAGCCACATACATTTTCCTTAAGAGGGTTAAGTCTTTTTATATATACTTGAAAAGCAATAAAACTATTATTCTATCTTAAAATTTTAGAAAAAATAGTAATTTTATTATACTATTGATTTTCTTTTCCCAACGTAACAAAAGCACATTATTAATGTTTGCGCACTTATTTGTAGAAAGTGTTATGAATAATCTTAAAGTGGTTTTATTTAATTTAAAATACTGAATAGTTTAATACGAATGCCAGTCCCGCTAACTAAAATAGAGAGGAAATATGGCACAGGTTGGTTGATAAAGCAGTATGTATTTATGAATGGGGTATTCATAAAATGTTGTACATGTTTATTTTCTATTTTATTTATTCTCCAATAATATTTTAATTTGTAAAATCTACGCAACAAATTACTTCTTAAAGATAGTTGTGAATGGTTTTATACAATATAATAGAAAAAGAAAAAAATGTTTCAAACAATAAAGCAGGTAAAGATACCTAAATAGACATGTAAAACAAAATTATCCAATGGAACCAGTTAAAAACTAAGACAGGTTAATGTGATTTTAGTTTGTTTTTAGTCAGAAATAAGAAGAATTCATGGTAAGTTTTCCCAGTCATATACAAGCTAAAATAATAACAAAATTTAGAAGCCAAAATGCAAAGTCTATTAAATAATTAATAGCGTTCGCTTTAAAACGTCTGTAAGGGAAACAATTATTTTTCTGAAAACATAAAGACTTACAAAAACAAATCCGATGTTGCGCTATAATATATTAGTGATCAATTAGTTTGTAAAGATACCAGTCCAACAATTGAATTGAGCTTCAAAACCATTTACATAAGTATAATTTTGAAAACTGTATGTATACTAGTTGAGGTTGACACTTTAAATCGTTTCGGGTCCGTAGTGTTTTGGAAGGGACTGTCTAGTGAAAATTAGGGAATCGCAAACTGAAATATAGTTAAAATATTACATTTTCTTTATTTCGCTTATACTGCGTAACATTATATAATATCCTCTCGAGAGTACCAAGAAGTAAAAGGGAGGGGGGGGGGGGGGGGGGCAGTGAATTTGTGTTTCCGATAATCTAACAATCCTTGTGGGCACTAGTTTGTTTGCTCAGATATTCTCAGTAATAATCCCGAGAGAATTCAGCTGAATTTATATAAAAAGTTGTTTATTTTTCTCAAGATTACCATCCTGCAAAAGACGGATAAACAATATCAGTTTCTCCCTGCCTGTTCCGTAAAATTCGCGTCAGAAGTGTAGACGGCAAAGAAAAAGGTTGATCATGAGAAGGGGGGATTGGGAATAGAAATTTTTTTTGAAAACGGTGAACCGGAGTCTCAATACAGCTTTCACCCTGTGCTTTCCCGGAGGCTCGAGATTGTTACCAGGGTAAAATTATATATATATATATATATATATATATATATATATATATATATATATATATACAGTCTCTTCAGTATCCGAAGCCTTCCGCCGCTTCGCGAGTCTCTTTTGCATTTATTTCGTTTAAAACAGGCAGCAGTGCCGCTCTTGGGCCCTCTCAAAATTTTTCATGCTTTTTCCACCCCTTCCTAACCACTCCCCTCCCCCCACCAAAAGAATGGAATGAAAAATTTCATACCGAGTGTTCACGGGTGAATGCGTCTTTTCCCACCCCTCCGCTGTTCCTTAGCAGCGGCGTTTCGCGTAACACGCTTAAGTCTTTCATTTCCGAGTCTATATACCTATATATATATATAAAACTTCAAGAAAGGATATCATCACATCTAGACGAGGAAATGAAAGCGTGAGAAGAAAGGCAGGAGCAAATAACGTTATCGGGAAAACAAATACACGTTTTGTCGTTGGTTGAAGGTAGGTGGCTCGCCGCTGCTATAAATAAGGAGTAGATACGTTACATCAGGGCTTCAAGGTGAAAAAATTTTGCCTACACGTTTTGCTCTTGATCCTGTCAAAAAATATTTTCCAATTTTAATTTACTTTTCCCCAGCATTTATATGTTTTTTATAGCCAGTGTTATTTATCTGTGTTGCGGACTTTTGCAATCAATTTAATAAATACATTTTAAATGAAAAAGAAAAAATTAATAACCTGGCAAAAACTTGTAAATACAGGTATTCTAAATTTTTTTTATTGAAAGCGAACTTTTTTGCTTTTATATTAAGACTCTTTATATTGAAACTTCATAAATACTGCAAAACAGTTTCACAATGGAACGTTTTTAACAGCTCTCCAATTTACTTTCACTTATTTGTAGTCGTTGTTTACGGTTTCATATGAAGAGTGTATGGACTCTTGGGGACGCACATACAATAACGTACTCATCGCCCAAGAGACTACACGATGTTGACGTCTCCTCAACATCGCCGTCCGTGGAGACGAGGACGAGTGATAGCTTCTTTGATGGCGTCCTACGTCGCATAACGCGCAGAGGCTCAAGGGCGACTGTCCCATTCCAGGTCTTTATTATAGTTTTACTTTTAACACTGGTTTAAACTTGCTGACTGTTTGAGTGGCTGAACTGTTACAAAATGAAACAAATTATTATATCGCATACTGTTCGCATCATTTAGTTGGAAAAGTTGCATTTTTAACGTTTTCGTGCACCACGAACAAGAATAATTAAATGGAATATAAAACTGGAAATATTTTGGTTTGAAGTAAATTTTACCTGCTACTCAGTGACATGGTTTAAATTCTTTCAGAAGAAAAAAATAAATTTTACCTTACCTTATAACATTCTCAGAAATTTTATGATTTTAAAGGCTAAATATAATAAAAAGAAACGTTTTCTAAAATTAAAATCATACCACGCAATAAGCACCAGTGTTACCTATAAACCAAAAAAAAAAATTAAATATTTATTCCATTTTGTTCTCCTTATCCATACTGCACAAACAATTAAAAAATTAAGTTTTGATAGTTAATTATGTGAAAAGTATGCACAATACATATTTTCCATCTCGTTGAAATTCTACCATTCAAAAAAGTTAAAATTTTTAACCGCGTGGAACGTAAATATAAAATAATGACCTGAAAGGTCACAGCGAGCTCACTATTTACAAATGGCGACGAGACGAGAACGAAGAATGCAAAGGTGATGGGAAATGGGAGTGTTCCGACAGCACATGCCATCTCACGTAAACATCCGCCACTTGCGAAAATTTCATGTTCTACCTCGCTGGAGCGGTTATCAATTCAATTTCAAAATTATTATTTTTATATTGAATGTTTTATTCGATTAAAAATAACAAAATATATATTTGAATGACTCAGAACACTCGTACTCTATTCCTTTCGGCTCGAGAAGAAAATAGTAAAAATTTGTAAAGAAATACATATCCTATGTCACGTTGTAAAATTTTTCTGAACCGAATTAAGATCAGGTTAAGTTCTTACTCGAATAAATTAGATTTTTACATTGTTTAGTAATGTCCAGGTAACCGTTTTCAATTATAGTTAAGCTTTGATACGTTCACAGCGTTGAACGAGATTACTCAAATCTTATCTTTTCTTCTTTCGCGGAACGACGCAGCCTTTTTTTTTTTTTTTTTTGGCATCTTTTAAAACTCTTTTTCCTTTTATCTCGCGGTCCCGCTTCTCTTCAAAGAAACGCTCCTCGATACTTTCCTCCCGCTCCGTTTTTTTTAAGTAATGAGTTTTTACTCGGGGCGCGCTCTCTCGTTTTTTTCTTTTCCTGTTCGGTTCCTTAAATACTTTTTTCCCTTCTCCATTGAAGTATGCTAATACCGATCGTTCGACGCAGCTCCAATTAGCTTCTAGGACTCGGGGGTGGTGACATTTTGCAAAAAAAAAAAAAAACTGAAAAGGAGAGGGAGGGGTTGGTGGGTGGAGAAGGGTAGGGGAAAAAAAAGGGGGGGGGGGTTGTCAGGCGAGGACCGAGTAACTAACATCTCGTTACTGAAGTAACACCGCCAGGACTTCTCTCGAGAGATTGGGCTCAAAAGTCTGGGCAAAAACGGCGTAATGCTCCTTTGAGCAGAACCATCGCAGATGACAGGTTACGAGGAAAAAAAAATCACAAAAACTTTTAATCTTTCAAACGCTACCTCAATCGAGCCACGGAAACGCTTTTTTTTTATTAATATTTATTTCGTCCTTCACCAGAAAAAAAGTGGGCCGTACATTATTTGCAACAACACAATACACTATATGGCTAGAACGCCGTGGAAGGTTTTCAGCTCGTCACTATACTCACTGTTTACTATTAACAAGCTTTGTCAACAGAAAAGTAATAAAATACACCGCACTCGTATACGTGTCTTTGTGAGGTTTTGCCACTGCGGAGAGATTCATTTTCGCAGGCAACTTCGCACTGGAAGGATGTATGTGAGCCGATTTCATGCTGCAGCCAGACCACTCTGTCAACGGATGATAAGGGCGGTGTTCCACGACGTTGGGGCAATGGAGCGAATAAGCGCTGCCTTGTTGGGACTAAACTGTAATGCGCCGGTCGTATTCCCGAACATGTCCAAACCGAGTCCAAGTAAGAGAAGAGATCGGAAGCCGTTTTAATAAACGACTAGCTGCCCGACCCGGCTTCGCACGGCTATACTAATGGAAAAAAATGAAGCCACATCACCCATTTACAGTAATGGTAAATAATAAAAAAATCAGTGAAAATTTATTACAATGCTGTATAATGTACCGGAGAGAAAATGAATAGCACCGATGGTTTCCCGACTCGTGCACGCAACGTACAACTGATGTACCCGTACTTCGCTACGGCAGTCTACAGGCAGATCACGCTTGCGCCGCTCATTATACTTGCCCCTCCTTGTGGGTACGCCACTGCCGCGCGATGCCCGTTGCCATGGAGACGCAGAAGGCATGAACAATGCAAAATCCTGTTGCCTTGTTTTAACCACCCATGGGATCTAATTTTCGGAAAATGTCATCCTGCATAACATAAGGAACATTACTGTGAAGTTTCAAGTCTGTAAAATATAAATACTTGAAAAAAAAGGGTAATTTTTGATATTTAGATACCAGCTAAATTTCAACGGTGATGAGGACTGCACTAACAATGAAATAGTCGTTGTCATAGAGACGAATGAAGCATCAACAAAGCAACAGCCGTTGCCATGGTGATTTCCTACCAAAAAATGGAAATTTTGATGTATTACCCCCCCCCCCTCCGAAACTCCCCTTGGGATCGGATTTCCGCAGAATCCGTTCTTAGTGAGCGTCTACATCACAAAATGAATAATTATGCTAAATTTCAAGTCAATTGGGTTTATAGTTTTAGAGATCTCGTGATGAGTGAGTCAGTGAGTGGTATTTCGCTTTTATAAATCGCAATAAATTAAAATTGCGACTATAATTTGAGATTTAAACTATTCTATCTCTCAAGTTGGATCGAACTGCACATGGTGTGCGAATTTTATTATAATCGGTTAAGTGGTTTAGGAGTCCATTGAGGACAAACATTGTGACACGAGATTTATATGTATTAAGATGTTATGCGTGAGGCTAGAAACAGTTGCATACCGCGGAACGAAACCGCTTCTTGACGTGTTTTTACACAACATTTATTTGTTTACATTTACATGAGAAAAATACAATATAACAAAAATCAGCGTATCTGGTTTACACCTGATGAAAAGCAATGTTTAATTTTTATCAACATCAAATATCACAATTTTTGAAAGTAAAAAATAACTCATGGCATAGAAAATATAAAATTATTTATTTATAAACACACTTACATACATAATACCACTTATTTAGTGATTACATACTTTATTTTTATTAAATAAAAACAATAGACAATATGTAGGTACCTCATAAAATAACCAAACAACAGACCGAGCTATACATAAGAAGTTATTATAGCAATTACGCAAACAAGTAACAATATTTTATGTATTTTACATTAATTAAAATGTTCATAATGAAAAAAAAGTTTTGCAATAAGAAGGAAAAAAATTTCCCTGCCGCCGATTTTTTAATTGCTTGCTGCTGTATACCTTGCACTTTACCACTTTGCTACAGAGAATGGACAACTTATGAGTACCTATTTAAGATAGTTATTCTTATTTTCACAAGTATATTTGAAGCGTGGGTTACTTCTTGTTAGAACCATTAAAGTGAACAAATTCGATTCCACGATGATTTCACTATAATAAAGTTTCGTTTGGAATACCGATATGCTTAGTAAGTCCCCCGATATTCACAAAAAGTGAATATATAGGGAGTTCTTGGCGGCAGACGCGAGCCTATTATCTGAACATAATCACAAATAACTGAGCTCTGCGCATGCACAATAGCTTGGGCGACTGATCGTTCACGGATAGCGATAGGATAGGAAAAACCGTTCCCTTAAATTAAGGGACTAGCCGTGGCTTAACTCAGAATTTTAGAGTGGTAATGTGCACAAGGAATATAATTAGGGCACATCTAGCATCTTTATTACCTTAAACAGAAACAATACCTCAAACAACCAAACAGGAAGACTAATAATTGTTCTGAGTGTGGCTCTTTCTAAGATGGTTACTGTAAAAATAATGCATTTATTACTTAGTGGTTAATATATATCGGCATGTTATTTATTTTCATTGTTATTTTTTAGTTAATAATAAGTGATCAAAATGGAAATAGCATGCATGATATATTAGTGAATGTCGATCTTACTGGAATTTATTTTAACTGCTTGAATTACATTGAAAATTGCATCATTTTTTACATCACATAAGCACATACAATCAGTGAGTTGGACTCAGATATCTGGGCTTCACAGAAATAATTATTCACATAAGAATGTTATAATATATTTATTTAACGTGTGTGAAATATTACTTTCTAAGATGAATTTCAATATTTCCGGTTTAAAACTATTCAATTACCAATATATTATTACGTCAATAGTAGGAACAAATTGGTAATTATGAAGCAATAAACCAAATTAAGAAACATATTTTTTTTCTTTCGAAGTTTTAGTTTTTATGTATGTAGCTAAATATAAATCATATTTATTGAAATCAATAATCTGTTTTAACTTTTCCTAAAAATGCACATGAACCGTCAATAAAATTAAATTTATATATGAACCCATTTCATGAGTCAAAACTTGGAATTGAAATTTACTATTTCAATTCTAATTTTAACGACTTTATTTAATGAATTTTGAACCATAGTCCATTACTATTTTATGCCTTAATTTGTGCAATGGTTTCTATTCAAATATTGTCAGCCGTTCACATATATACTAGCCAAACTTATTCGTTTGCAAGTCATCTGCAGGTGTTTTTGCCGAGAAAAAAAATGTATTTCCTTACCAACTCTATTATTTATGTGAGAACGCCTTTTTTAACTTTAGGATAGCTGACTCTACGTGAAATGCTTTGCCTCAGCGCCAGACTGCATCTGTGCCACTGATGACTGACCATTCTTCTAGCTACGTCGCGATGAAGGAGGTTCGTGGCCCCGTTCTGAATCATGTTAAAAATTCTTTGAGGTTTCATCGAGATCACTCACTCACCCCGTATGAAGTCATACCTTGAACAACAAACTTTATCGAACCACTGGGTTTAATTTATTTTGATCTTTAAAGGATGGTTACACTACCACGAATCAAGTAGTTTTAACTCATTAACGGATCACCGGTGGTTGAGCTTTCAGGGCACTTTTTCAAAAAACTACAAGCCTAAAGGTCCCAAGTAAATATCCTTGAAGATAAAAAGAAAAAAATATCCCTTTCGGCACAGCCTGCAGGCGTAGATAAATATAGAAGTACGTATTTCTTCTGGAAATATGTTGGAAAATTCTATAAACTCCTGGAACATTTCAAGAACATAATGCAGCCCACTGACTTTCTATATGTTTTATACTATTAGAAAAAGATCGATTTAATATTTTCTCATATTCCATGGAAAGAAAATATTTTTAATGTTTTATAACTTAATACATCCAGCGTTGGATGTCTTAACGAATATCATAATATGCCTACCAACTTAGTTATGCAATTATTTTTGACCTCCAAACACTATTTTTGATCCCTTGCAAAAATACGTGGTGGTATAAATTTTTTTTTGGACAAAGGTTTACCGTAATATTATTTTTTTTTACTAATAAATTTCCGATGAAAACGATATTATGTAAGTTTTAATTGTTTCATTAATTAAAACCCCTGTTTTTAGGGTATTAGTGCGTTTAATCAGAAATTGTTTCAGCCAAAAGTTTTGATAAAGTTTAGGGGTTTTACAATAAATTACAATGGATTTGATAATATATTTATTAAAAAAAGTAATGACATATTGTCTTCCTTACTTCTACCCCTTGCAGTAATAATATGGGATATAAAATTTACTTTAGACAAAAGTTTTCAACCACATTAAAAAGTTAAACAAAAATAAACAAATAAATAGGGTACGTGGTAGGGATGTTTAATTTATTTTATTTTTTCAACCCCACGTTTTTTTAACCCCTTCCAGCAGTGATTTGTCTAATCAAAATGTTTTCAGAAAAAATTTTCGGATAAAATCCGTACGAATTTAATGTTGTGCCTACGAAAGGAGTGAAGATTTTTTTTTTGTCCTCCAACAATAGTTTTTTCAACCTCTTGCAGTTATGGTTGGTCGCATCAAAAACGTTTTCAGCAAGAGACGAGTTATAATATACGTTCAAATAGGTGTGATATTTTCCAATATTATGGGAGTTACAGCAATTTTGCTATTTTACAAAAAAAAAACTTTCCCTTTTTCTACCATTTTGGTGTGATACTTTCCATTAACGAACTAGACCGAGATTTTATACTACTTGATTTTATGTATCAGTTTGGAAGTGATTTGTGAAAAATTGCTGCAGTTATTGTGTCCACAAAATTGTGATTATATATACACACAAACTTTTGAGTGTATGATAGTTTTGGGGTCTATGGACCATGAAATATAAAATATTTCCGAAAGTCTAACCATGGTAACGGCTACAATAAGTGGTATTTATTTGAAATCTACCTAATAAGGAAGTTGTTTTATAAACTACAAGTATGTAGGTCACAAGTAAATATCTTTGAAAATGAAAAAAAAAAGTGAGCATTTCATACTATAAGTCTACATGCCACAAGTAAATAATATCCTTGACTATAAGAAAAAAAACAAGGAAGTTGTTTCATGAAACGACAAGTCTACAGGTCTCAAGTTAACTTATCCTTGAGGATAAGAAGAAAAAAAAAAGAATGTTGTTTTATAAAACTACAAGTTTACCCAGTACCTTCAATAGTTAAAGTAATTTGTAAATCGTTCCCTGAATAGCTTTCCAGTATTAACTGCGCGCTTCAGTAAGCATAACAATTCTATGATCTTTTCCGTGGTTTTAAATAAGTATGCTTGAGTGAAATATTAATTAAAATATAACATATGCCAAATTTCAGAAAAAATGTACAGTGCTGTATGAAAAAAAAAACGTATTCCACGTATGCAAAAATAACCAAGTGTTGTACAAGGTTACATTATCTTTCTTGTAGTATTACAAACCATTTCTTGGCAACTCGTTTCTAAAGGAATTTTTTGTTTGTAAAAGTACACATATTTGTTTTCTTTGTGTGACGTTGGATGTGTCCGTCTCTAATGCCCTCTTTACCCACGAGAACTTCAGGCAAAAACAAAATTTTGTCGACTTTTTTTTTCTCTTTCTGGTATCATCGTACGTCGAAACTCCCGACCACCTGTGACTTACGGACTGTTCCTCCGGCCCTGGGATACTTTCCCCGAGAAACGGAGAATGATGACCCACGGGGAAAAAAAATATGACGAAATGCGGTCCGCGGAGGACGACAAGGCTCGACATCCATCCCACTTTGCACCGTGGGTCGTCGGGCGAGGAAGAGACGGCGTTGCCGCGGGTAAGTTCGGCCACGCCGATGGTTGGGTCCCTCAGGGGAGAGTCGTTGAAAAGGAGGGGGGGGGGGGTGGCAGCAGAGGAGACACGGTCGCGGTCGCGAAGAGAGCTCGAGTGGAAGAAGTGGTGAGGGGGGGGAGGGCGAACAAAGAAAGAGAGGCGGGGCATATGGTGATACATTCCGCATACGAAACTTCCAAGTTGCTCAAACTTTCCATTTCCCTAATGCAACTGGGCCGGGTCTGCTCGCTCACCCACGCATGTGCACCCCTCTTCTTCCCACCCCAACAACCCAACAACGCCCTCCACTTTTTATTATTTATGCACACATCCACTTTTTATGCTATACTTCTTAGTTCTTTTTTTTTTTGGGGGGGGGGGGGTTCTTCCTTTCGCTCACGTCTTCTCCCCCCTAACTTTTCCCTGTCGTTCTTTTTTTTTCCCAATTTGGGTAATGCCCATGTAAAGTGAGGTCGAAACCCTGACATCCTGCATGAGTGACGACCTATTTTCAACTGCCTCCGTCTGGCGCGCGGGGCGCAGCCTCTGGTTCGCGGGGGACCTGCGACGTCGCGCGCCGGATGGGGCCGTGTCCCAGGGACCGCCGTCTCCCGCCGAGCTCCGCCCCAACCTCCCGCCCCCTGCTTCCGGGTCGGCGCATCCTCCAAACAACCCACGGCGAGTCTGCGAAACTCGGGGTCGCGTGATGAATATCATGCTGTGTCTGGAGATGTCAACGCGGGGAATTTTCAGTCGGAAACTTTGAAAGTGTCTTAACCGAAGAAAATATTTGAACTTTAAGGGTGTATGTTGACATTCCAGGTCATAATTTTTATTTTTACGTTTAACATGCTTACACTCGTAACCTTTATTTAGTGGCCTAACTTTAACAAAATTGGGTAAAAAAATATATAGCGCATACTTTACGCATGATTAGCTCGCAAAGATGAAATTTTAACATATGCGTTCAGTATAGATAAGATCAATCGAATAAAAAAAGAAATTTTTTTTAAGGCAATGCTGATGGCTTATGTGTTGTATGTTTCCAAATTTATTTCAGAAAAAAAAAAATATTTAATTTTATTTAGACTTAAAATTTTTTAAAAATTCGGTAACATTTAAAGACGATTTTGGATTTATATTCAGGAAGCGGGCCTACGCCATGTTGCGAAGATGCAGTCAGCATGTTCGTGTATGTTGTTGCCAAGTGAGATTCTACGAACAGGACATCTCACAACGGAGATTATTCTATACGTATACAATTTATCTCTAGTCATTTCTGTATATATTTGTAAAGATTAGGGGAATATCAAATATATTTTGCTATGATTTATCTGTATTATATATTAAGTGGTCAAAGGAATGCGAAAAGTTTACTGTCCAGATGAAGTGTTTTGGATTTATTGTACATTTATATTTTTTATATTCTGTTAACAAAATGTATATAGTTAGCGTTAATTTCCTAAAAGTTCTTTGGCTTCTTAATTATGTGTTTTTTTATAAATTTCTTCTTGGTTATGAGAGCGCTACTGCTGATAGAGATAACTGCAATGCCAAAACAATGGAAATATACTCAAAAGTTATCAGGTTTTAATCCTGGCCCAGGAATTCTGACATATGTTTCTCCAACTGTGCCCAGAAAACACACCAGAGAAACACTCGAATGTTTATCTCACCTTGATGGTCTATTTTTATAATACGTAATGATTTTTTATAAGGAAATCGCTATAGAGATGTAAAATAAAATATTAAAAAAATATATGAATTTGTTTTGCGATCGCTGTGTGGATTATACGTAGCTTTGCAGCGGAGACTACGGCGTGACCAGGAGAAATTTGTGTGTGTGTTTACGAGCCTGGCACGTTCATCCGCGAGTGTTTTCTTATTTTATTCCTGCTCCTCCTCCCCCCTCCCGGCAACTGACACTTCCATGCCGAAGCGAGCTTTCTTCGAGTTTACGCGATAAATAACTCCGCCACTCATACACCATTCTGTCGCGAGCTCTCGAGTGTGTCTTACGCCTGGCATACCGGAAGAGGGTGGTTTAGGGGGTAGGGAAGGAGTGTGGAGACGTCGTGGTTCACGGTCGCGAAGAGAGAGAGAGAGAGAGAGAGAGAGAGAGAGAGAGAGAGAGACAGCTCAGGGCATGCGACGCTACAGATATCTGGAGAAATTTCTCTCTTTCTCCATCCCCATTCGTTACTTAGAAGATATTCCCCCATTACGCTTCGCTGTCAGTAGCTCCACGTTGGTAGCGCCTGGAGGCCCTGCGACAGTTTCTTCGGAGCGGGCTATAGGGGAAGGAACTTAAAAGAGAGTAAGAGGCAGTTCAAATATTTATTTTTTTGAAAATGGGCCTAGGCCATTCGTACGTTCTTTAAATGATACATGAAACAGGGAATTTTGATTTAATGCAGTTTTTTTTTGGACAAACGCCATTGCCGTTTTGCACTGTTTGGCATGGAAAAATTTTGAAAAAAAAATTATGAAGAATTTTCTGTGAATTTTTTATCTTCATATATATTTTTAGATTATTATAATATATATTATTTTGATTTTCGGAATTTTTTCCATGACAAACAGTGCAAAACTGCCGTGGCATATGTCCAAAAAACTGATTCGTACCTTTCGCATGTCTCGATAGATAGTATCAAAGTAATGAGGTCTTCGAACTGAAGGAACGTTAGCGGTTTTACAAATCAAACACATTTTAATCATTATAACACTCTCGCTTTAAAAACTGTCTGCATTAAGATTTTTTTAAATTCATAATTTTATTGTCTTCTCGCAAATGCCATTTATTTTTTATGTGTAACATATAAGTTCTCATTATACGGCATTTGGTAAGAGTAATTAATAGAATGGAACGGAAGTCGCATGTAACGGAAATGTGTTACCCCAGTGCTGCCATCTGTGACGGATGGTGCGAACAAATGGGAAACTTTGTAGTTTATACTGTCTAGTGAATTCTAGAAAGATGGGGTTTGGAAATTTTTAAAGTCTTTTTTCGATTTTATCGGAGTCGTTTCATTATACAGTTTAAAATTTTGCTCTGCAAATTGAATGATTCGAAAGTTAATGTAGCCGCTTAGGCAACAAATTCTAGCAAATGGATGCGGAAACTACGTGTGATTCGCGTCAGAAGATGTAGTTGAAAACAAAATTCACCTGTAATTGTCAATTATCACTCTCAGCATTATTTTAAACAATTTTACGTTTAAATTCCGTGTCCAAGTTTCGTGTTATAAGTATATTTGCAACATGATTACACATGAATTTACTCGTTACCGAGGTTAGATATTAGACATCAATGGCGAGTACTAAAAGACTCGCTTAGGTTTATTTTTCTCCAATTTATAACTGCAGCACTAGCATAGTTACATATGCAATAGGATTTGCAGATAAAGGTACTCGTGATTTTTAAATCAATCTTCTTCGGATTGAACTGACACCACCCTCCACATAATACTCTCTTGCAATGATATTTTTACACCTCATAAATATCACCTCATTTATATTTGCTACTATCTGATATGTCTAACTCTTAATATTCCCTACTCTTTCCTCCATTACAAAGGTACCCAACCCGAAGTGCCTTTAAATTTTTACAACTATTTTATTTTTTAGACAGAAATCGCAACAAATTAACTTACTGCTCTCCCCAGCAAGTTAAATTTTGAGTATCACTTTTTCCTCATTTTGACTAATTTTAAAATTTTTAAAGTGATTTTCATTAAAAATGTTAATTTGGTATCCAAAGTCATTACGGAGCCCAAATCACTTGATTAAGAATCCTCATTAGGATGAGCATTTTCTGTGGTTAAATAAATATCAACAACCAAGCTACAATTAGTAGTAGCTACTTAAAATGTTTAAATAAAATATTCTATTTCAATAAATGCCTTTACGAATTGTAAAATCTGGAAAAAAATTGAATGTATTTGAATACATATTAGCCTTTTTTATTAACTTAGAGTTTTAAATATTAGTGAATTCATTCATTGCCTTTGGATATAGTAGGCTTAACCGTCTTGAGCTTTAAAATTCAATTGGCTGAAAAAATTTAGAAATTTGTTAGCCTTGGTAAAATAAATACACGGGGTCAGTTCGGTGTTATTTAGATCAAAATGTTTAGTACTAAGTGGATGACCTTATCAACATCGATAAGTAGTTTTTGTCAAACAGTCATTAAATCAGCCGATATCACACGTTAAAGACAAAAACAATGTACTGAAGTTTTTTTTATATTTTACTCTAAACACTGCTATTAAAAAAACATTTAGGAGTACGTAGAGAACCAAAATGCCAAATATAAAATAAAATGCGGTCTTAAAATTTTAATTGATAAGTGAGAAGAAACATAGTAGCTAAAGGACACCGAAATGGAAATGCCGATCGAAATATACTGTTTAAAAAGTAAATTGGATAGAAACCTATATAAAAGTCTCATTCATTTTATTCATTCATTAGCGAAACTACATAAAAATAATTATTTAGTGTCTTTTTATATATATTTTAGCTCCAGAGAAGAAAGCGTGGGTTTAAACACCTGCATAGTAGCAAGCACTTTTTACTTTGGTGTTTCGTTGGGAGAGCGTTAATATACCGACAGATCGTTCAAGTCTGGAGAATCCTTTGTGAGCGCGTGTGTGACTAAACCCTCACACTTGTAAAGAGAAGGGGGGCCTTAACGTGCCCCTGGGCTTTTAGCTCCCTGCTCTCCACCTCCTGTCTCTCTCTCTCTTTAATTAACTGCCACCCACGCGGTGAATGCGGGTAAGGAGATTCAAGAAATGAACGAATGTAATTATTATCAGGCACGTTTGGAACTACGGCCAACGCAGGATTAGCAGTTTTGCCGAATTTTCGCAGCATCACCAAAATCGCACTTATTGATAAATCTTATTCAAAGTTTGAAAACTGATTAAATATACTTAAAAAATAAATGAAGGTTTGAAATTTTTGTTTATCAGTGTTTAAAAAAAAGTTATAGGTCTGGCCTTCTCACCGGCCACTGCATAACAGGGATCCCAACATTTTCCAGATAATTCCTTTAGATTAATGGTGCGTGTGAACGAGTGATGTCGTGCTTTAATGTGAACCGATAGCCAAGAAAACCCGCACATGGGACCACGTGCTCTTGCAGAGTCTCTGTGATGTGTCGACGAGCAGTCAGCGATCCTTGTCCGCGGGCATAAGCAGTTCGGGACGCGCACACGAGTTCGGTCTTGCCGTCGGAGGACATGCCGCCCCGGGAACACGCATGAGCCGCCTCCACGTTCCACTGTCTCCTCGAAACAGTTATGTGCGAACCGTTCGCCCTGCCTTCGGTACACTCTTTTTCGCCTGTCATTGCAGAACAGGACACGACCTTCGTCTCACCGGAGAAAAGCACGGTCCGCCATCGGTCGAGAGTACAATTAACGTCTTTACGGGCGAACCGGAACCGTTACCTGCGATGCCGTGCCGTCCGTTTCGGGCCCGTTAGCAGGTCTTTTCTCGCAACCTTCTTCTGACCGCAGAGAGGCTGGCTGTTGTTCTACGCGAGCTGCGTAGGGCTTCTGTTGCACATCAGCGGCATTGGAAAACCGAATGCGCAAAGACCTCGAGACAATAAAGCGATCGTCTCTTTCGGATGTGCAGCGTCGTCGTCCTGATCCACGCCTCAGGATGAAGCCTCCAGTCTCTTGAAACCGTTGGGGAAAAAAACATGTTTGGGTTATGTATTGGCTCGGGAAAACTTACGCTTGAGAGCGATTTTCGAAAATGTGCGTGTTTTTTTTTGTGACACTGAGTGTAGATTTAACGGGAATACCAAAGAAAATTATATCCTGTAATATGATATTAAAAAAAAAGTTTAAATCAGATGGTCCACGACCAGAAAAATACACATTAATAAAGTGGGAATTAACAAAAGGCAGCTCAGAGCACCACCAGGTGCTCCAGGTCATCAAATTAACCGAACCCACGAGAAAATCCTAACTGAAGTGGCTCATCGGTGCTGGAATACAGAATGTGCCGAACCGAAGAATGCTTGATTAAAGAGCTCTGACTGTAGAAGATAAGTAAGTATTACGATTGTATTGCTAGATAAAACAAAAAAAAAATAATTGTTTCAAAGGTTTGCTGAAAACTATTCTGTCCAAAAACCTTTTTTAATGAATAGTATCGTAACTATTATTTAAGGAAATAGCTTATATAAATATTGAATAATGTTTGAAAACGAATAAAGAGTTTTACATTCAAAATAGAGAAGACAAAATTAAATCTCTGTAGAAAATAATCTTGTGCTGCTTGTCTACTAGCTTTTAAAAGATTCAGAATATTATTACAAATACTTATGACACTCAAAATAAGAAATTCGTTAAACAAGTGGAACCATTTAAATTTAAACTTACTCTTTACATCTAAATTACCATTTCAGACGTAGTCTAGCACAAAATGAATACTTAAAATATTTTGGCAAGGGAAGGGATGTTGTGAGTAGTATAGCTTGGCCGGTCCGGAAACAGGCCTCAGGCGGTGGAGCCGAGAGCCGGCTCCGCCATCTTAGATTCTGACGTCACGGCGGCCATCTTGGATTGTGACGTCACAGCGGCCATCTTGGATAAGCGTAACGGGACACAGCGTAACGGGACATAACGTAACGGGACAAGTAGATCACGGCGGCCATTTTGGATCCGCCATCTTGGATCCGCCATTTTGGATGACGTCATTGTGTTCTAGAAAATTCCGGTGATGTGTTTTCCGCCATATTGGATGATGACGTCACCGTTGCAATTTTTGTTACGGCCGCCATCTTGAAATTTGGACGCCATCTTGAAAATCTTTAATTATTATCCGATTTTAATGAAAAAAATTCCAAAATTCATCAACAAATTAACTTATTCGAATTCTGATTGATTATATCGATCACCGTCCTCGGTTCAAACCCGGTGAGTCCAAAAAAAACTAAAAATGGCGACAGGCTCCTTCCTCAACGGTGGATGCAGGCAGACTGACTCCTAGCACTTTTTTTCAAAACATATATATCGTCAGCTGGTATGACGACATGTCCGCCATCTTGTCTTCATCCGCTGGAGACCACCATCTTGTTTTCGTCTGCCAGAGTGTGCCGATAACATGTAGTATAATTATCTGGTCACCATACTTTTGTCCTCAACTGTTGACATTGAACATTGACCTTGACCTTTGTTCTTGACCTTGAACTTTGACCTTGACCTCGAAATTTGACCTTGAAATTTGACCTTGACCTTGAACTTTGACCTTGACCTTGAACTTTGACCTTGACCTTGAACTTTGACCTTGACCTTGACCTTGAAATTTGAACTTGACCTTGAAATTTAACCTTGACCTTGAACTTTGACCTTGACCTTGAACTTTGACTTTGACCTTGAAATTTGACCTTGACTTTGAAATTTGACCTTGACCTTGAAATTTGACTTTGTCCTTGTCGACCATCATGGACCCGACATTTAATGTTCAGTACATGCTACCAGGAGCGACCAACAGCTGGAGTACGTCATCTTGTGTGTGTACTCATATTATAGAGTACATTTACATCTGGTTAATTTTATTTTAACCTGCTACAGTGCAGTAATCATTTATTACGGAGGTGCCCCCCCGCCATCTTGAAATTCGGACGCCATCTTGAAATCATGTAATAATGTAGCTAGAAAAGCGGGAAAAAATCCAAAATTCATCAAAAAAATCACTCATTAACTTACAAATCGAATCGATGGATCCCTGTCCACGGTTCGATTCTTGACCAGTGACAGTTGTAACTAATTACTAAAAAAATGTTAGGTTCTGTTTTCCATTACCTTTCGCGGAGTTTATTAATCATTCGCTCTACGAAAAACAACTCAAGTCAATATACCGGACCAACGAAATAAATCAGTGCCGATTAGCCTATTATGAAAGTCTAATTTTTCAATAATCTGAATAACATATAAGCCGTTCATGTACAAAGCCACACATATAGATCAATTGCCTTCAGTCCATAAGACCGAGTCATGACATTATCAGACGTATAGGCTAGTCATTTCAGGACCACATGAACTTCGTCGTTATCTAATTATATTCTATTAATCCAACGTGACATTTTTTAAACATACTAAAGGACCAAGTAACCTTGAAAAATATTTTAGTAACACCAAGAGGTTTTAAATTAGTAAATATTCAATCACTACATTTTGTACTACGCGCAATCAACAAAAGGGAAGCACTGACAACGAAAAGACAGCACCACCAACGAAAAGGCAGCACATTTGGAAGCACCGACAACGAAAAGGCAGCACATTTGGAAGCACCGTCATCGAAAAGGCAGCACATTTGGAAGCACCGACAACGTAAAGGCAGCACATTTGGAAGCACCGACAACGAAAAGGCAGCACATTTGGAAGAACCGACAACGAAAAGGCAGCACATTTGGAAGCACCGACAACAAAAAGGCAGCACATTTGGAAGCACCGACAACGAAAAGGCAGCACATTTGGAAGCACCGACAACGAAAAGGCAGCACATTTGGAAGCACCGACAACGTAAAGGCAGCACATTTGGAAGCACCGACAACGAAAAGGCAGCACATTTGGAAGCACCGACAACGAAAATCAGCACATTTGGAAGCACCGACAACGAAAAGGCAGCACATTTGGAAGCACCGACAACGTAAAGGCAGCACATATGGAAGCACCGACAACGTAAAGGCAGCACATTTGGAAGCACCGACAACGTAAAGGCAGCACATTTGGAAGCACCGACAACGTAAAGGCAGCACATTTGGAAGCACCGACAACGTAAAGGCAGCACATTTGGAAGCACCGACAACGAAAAGGCAGCACATTTGGAAGCACCGACAATGTAAAGGCAGCACATTTGGAAGCACCGACAACGTAAAGGCAGCACATTTGGAAGCACCGACAACGTAAAGGCAGCACATTTGGAAGCACCGACAACGTAAAGGCAGCACATTTGGAAGCACCGACAACGAAAAGGCAGCACATTTGGAAGCACCGACAACGAAAAGGCAGCACATTTGGAAGCACCGACAACGAAAAGGCAGCACATTTGGAAGCACCGACAACGTAAAGGCAGCACATTTGGAAGCACCGACAACGTAAAGGCAGCACATTTGGAAGCACCGACAACGTAAAGGCAGCACATTTGGAAGCGCCGACAACGTAAAGGCAGCACATTTGGAAGCACCGACAACGTAAATGCAGCACATTTGGAAGCACCGACAACGTAAAGGCAGCACATTTGGAAGCACTGACAACGTAAAGGCAGCACATTTGGAAGCACCGACAACGAAAAGGCAGCACATTTGGAAGCACCGACAACGAAAAGGCAGCACATTTGGAAGCACCGACAACGTAAAGGCAACACATTTGGAAGCACCGACAACGAAAAGGCAGCACATTTGGAAGCACCGACAACGAAAAGGCAGCACATTTGGAAGCACCGACAACGAAAAGGCAGCACATTTGGAAGCACCGCCAACGAAGAGGCAGCACAGTTTGTATGCATCATCGAATAAGGAAGCACATTTGGAAGCTCCATCAACTAAAAAAGGCAAAAAGGAAGCACAAGTTACGAGATCTAAGTCTTAGTAAGAAATCATAATACAAGAAATAAAAACATTACATTCTTATAATTTAAATTATTTATTTTATTGCTTTACATTATACAAATGCAAGTAAAACAAGTCATTATTGTATGTAGCCAGCATTCCTCAGTTCCTTGAGTATGAAGGATATTTCTTTGATGCACGAATAGTTTCCTGCACAAAGCGAACCATGTAGAAGTCTTAGCCGGTCAACCAATATGTTTGGATCTTTCCATGATGTGTAATCATTCTCTTCTACCACCATCTTCCTTGCACCTTTATAATAAATATTATGATCTCTGGTGTCTTCCGTTTTACCACCAACCTCAGGGTAACTTTCATGTTTGAGACGGTGATCATCACAAGCTTGATCAGATTTATTATATATATTACGTCGTTTCCATCGTTTCGGTCTCAGGACACCGCCACATTCTTCGATCTTGGCAGCTTTAGGTGTTTCATCATATTCTATGTCTTTGTCAACAGCCTCAGAGTCACTGTAACAATCACCGTAGAAGGAATCGTCTTCAACCAATTTACCGTAATAATTCGATGTTGATGATGTTGAAGTGTCTTCATCGTCTTCATGCTTCCTTTTTAGGAGTCCATTATTTTTACAAAGTAGGAAAGATCTACTTGAATTCGGCTGGAATATATTCTCACTTTTCACGTTAAGGATTCTTCCATTGTCTTCATTCTTCCGTAAATCATCAACCTTCTTCAATTTAAGTTCTTTGTCGAGATCAGAAGATCCAAGAAAATTATTGTTGTAATGCAGATCACTCTTCCTTAGGATAGTAGATTCATCGTTGTCCTCTAGCTTGTATGCAGGCTTAGCGCTACAAGTTCTGCCATGTCTTTTTAGGCTCTCTCTCCGCGTAAACGACTTGCTACATCGAACACAACTTATCATATTGCGCAGTGGATTTTTAACACAGTCATTCTTCTCGTGTTGTCTTTTATTCTTTCTCAAGATAAACTGCTAGCTTGTAAACTTATCATTGTTGAGCAAAGATAGAGTTCTTGTACAAGCCAGAAATTTATGCATTTTTTTTATTTTTTTATTAATTTATTTTTATATTTAAATATTTTTTCTTGTAATTTTATGATATCAAAGAAAACATGTGGTTGTTTTCTCTGTGTGCTTCCGATTATAATTGTTAATATTATGGTGGTTTTCTCAGTGTGCTCCTGATTATTCTTGACAATATTTTGATGGTTTTTCCCGTGTTCTTGCAATCATTCCTGTGGTTTCATCAAGTGTTTCTGACTATTCTGAGAAACCGCTCTCTGCATGGATTTTTTTTGGTCTAATGAGACATGTCATTTTATTTGGAGTTACATTTAATTCGATAATTTCTGCTACTAAATAAAAACTTGCAATATTTTTATCAGGTGGAATTAACAAATATCATTAATCAGTCAAATTAATATTACGCCATGAGACATCTGTGGAGCACCAACATGCAAGACGAAATTCCTTTTCCTTGGAGTCTAGCGAAGCCATCCTTCTTTTGCGATCGTTAGTGAGCATCCCGCATCCCGCATAAAAGAACTAAATATTATTTACCTGCAAGCAACATGTGGCGACATCTGTTGTTGAAAAGCAGAACTACATGCTTAAAGTACTTTTGCATGAGATATATTAATTCTCGCTGATGAAATATGAAAACATTTCTATTTAAGTATTGAATCTAATTTAAAACACTCAATTGGTATCTGGCATTAGTCTCAGTAACTAATATGAATTCCGATTTGGGATCTGACGCTGTATCGAAAGAACATAGGTGTAAGTTTTGCAGTAAAGAGTTTATCTTGAGAAAGAATAAAAGACAACACGAGAAGAATGACTGTGTTAAAAATCCACTGCGCAATATGATAAGTTGTGTTCGATGTAGCAAGTCGTTTACGCGGAGAGAGAGCCTAAAAAGACATGGCAGAACTTGTAGCGCTAAGCCTGCATACAAGCTAGAGGACAACGATGAATCTACTATCCTAAGGAAGAGTGATCTGCATTACAACAATAATTTTCTTGGATCTTCTGATCTCGACAAAGAACTTAAATTGAAGAAGGTTGATTATTTACGGAAGAATGAAGACAATGGAAGAATCCTTAACGTGAAAAGTGAGAATATATTCCAGCCGAATTCAAGTAGATCTTTCCTACTTTGTAAAAATAATGGACTCCTAAAAAGGAAGCATGAAGACGATGAAGACACTTCAACATCATCAACATCGAATTATTACGGTAAATTGGTTGAAGACGATTCCTTCTACGGTGATTGTTACAGTGACTCTGAGGCTGTTGACAAAGACATAGACTATGATGAAACACCTAAAGCTGCCAAGATCGAAGAATGTGGCGGTGTCCTGAGACCGAAACGATGGAAACGACGTTATATATATAATAAATCTGATCAAGCTTGTGATGATCACCGTCTCAAACATGAAAGTTACCCTGAGGTTGGTGGTAAAACGGAAGACACCAGAGATCATAATATTTATTATAAAGGTGCAAGGAAGATGGTGGTAGAAGAGAATGATTACACATCATGGAAAGATCCAAACATATTGGTTGACCGGCTAAGACTTCTACATTGTTCGCTTTGTGCAGGAAACTATTCGTGCATCAAAGAAATATCCTTCATACTCAAGGAACTGAGGAATGCTGGCTACATACAATAATGACTTGTTTTACTTGCATTTGTATAATGTAAAGCAATAAAATAAATAATTTAAATTATAAGAATGTAATGTTTTTATTTCTTGTATTATGATTTCTTACTAAGACTTAGATCTCGTAACTTGTGCTTCCTTTTTGCCTTTTTTAGTTGATGGAGCTTCCAAATGTGCTTCCTTATTCGATGATGCATACAAACTGTGCTGCCTTTTCGTTGGCGGTGCTTCCAAATGTGTTGCCTTTTCGTTGTCGGTGCTTCCAAATGTGCTGCCTTTTCGTTGTCGGTGCTTCCAAATGTGCTGCCTTTTCGTTGTCGGTGCTTCCAAATGTGTTGCCTTTACGTTGACGGTGCTTCAAAATGTGCTGCCTTTTCGTTGTCGGTGCTTCCAAATGTGCTGCCTTTTCGTTGTCGGTACTTCCAAATGTGTTGCCTTTACGTTGACGGTGCTTCCAAATGTGCTGCCTTTTCGTTGTCGGTGCTTCCAAATGTGCTGCCTTTTCGTTGTCGGTGCTTCCAAATGTGCTGCCTTTTTGTTGTCGGTGCTTCCAAATGTGCTGCCTTTTCGTTGTCGGTGCTTCCAAATGTGCTGTCTTTACGTTGTCGGTGCTTCCAAATGTGCTGCCTTTACGTTGTCGGTGCTTCCAAATGTGCTGCCTTTACGTTGTCGGTGCTTCCAAATGTGCTGCCTTTACGTTGTCGGCGCTTCCAAATGTGCTGCCTTTACGTTGTCGGTGCTTCCAAATGTGCTGCCTTTACGTTGTCGGTGCTTCCAAATGTGCTGCCTTTACGTTGTCGGTGCTTCCAAATGTGCTGCCTTTACGTTGTCGGTGCTTCCAAATGTGCTGCCTTTACGTTGTCGGCGCTTCCAAATGTGCTGCCTTTACGTTGTCGGTGCTTCCAAATGTGCTGCCTTTACGTTGTCGGTGCTTCCAAATGTGCTGCCTTTACGTTGTCGGTGCTTCCAAATGTGCTGCCTTTTCGTTGTCGGTGCTTCTAAATGTGCTGCCTTTTCGTTGTCGGTGCTTCCAAATGTGCTGCCTTTTCGTTGTCGGTGCTTCCAAATGTGCTGCCTTTACGTTGTCGGTGCTTCCAAATGTGCTGCCTTTACGTTGTCGGTGCTTCCAAATGTGCTGCCTTTACGTTGTCGGTGCTTCCAAATGTGCTGCCTTTACATTGTCGGTGCTTCCAAATGTGCTGCCTTTTCGTTGTCGGTGCTTCCAAATGTGCTGCCTTTACGTTGTCGGTGCTTCCAAATGTGCTGCCTTTACGTTGTCGGTGCTTCCAAATGTGCTGCCTTTTCGTTGTCGGTGCTTCCAAATGTGCTGCCTTTTCGTTGTCGGTGCTTCCAAATGTGCTGCCTTTTCGTTGTCGGTGCTTCCAAATGTGCTGCCTTTACGTTGTCGGTGCTTCCAAATGTGCTGCCTTTTCGATGACGGTGCTTCCAAATGTGCTGCCTTTTCGTTGTCGGTGCTTCCAAATGTGCTGCCTTTTCGATGGTGGTGCTGTCTTTTCGTTGTCAGTGCTTCCCTTTTGTTGATTGCGCGTAGTACAAAATGTAGTGATTGAATATTTACTAATTTAAAACCTCTTGGTGTTACTAAAATATTTTTCAAGGTTACTTGGTCCTTTAGTATGTTTAAAAAATGTCACGTTGGATTAATAGAATATAATTAGATAACGACGAAGTTCATGTGGTCCTGAAATGACTAGCCTATACGTCTGATAATGTCTTGACTCGGTCTTATGGACTGAAGGCAATTGATCTATATGTGTGGCTTTGTACAAGAACGGCTTATATGTTATTCAGATTATTGAAAAATTAGACTTTCATAATAGGCTAATCGGCACTGATTTAATTCGTTGGTCCGGTATATTGACTTGAGTTGTTTTTCGTAAAGCGAATGATTAATAAACTCCGCGAAAGGTAATGGAAAACAGAACCTAACATTTATTTAGTAATTAGTTACAACTGTCACTGGTCAAGAATCGAACCGTGGACAGGGATCCATCGATTCGATTTGTAAGTTAATGAGTGATTTTTTTGATGAATTTTGGATTTTTTCCCGCTTTTCTAGCTACATTATTACATGATTTCAAGATGGCGTCCGAATTTCAAGATGGCGGGGGGGCACCTCCGTAATAAATGATTACTGCACTGTAGCAGGTTAAAATAAAATTAACCAGATGTAAATGTACTCTATAATATGAGTACACACACAAGATGACGTACTCCAGCAGTTGGTCGCTCCTGGTAGCATGTCTGAACATTAAATGTCGGGTCCATGATGGTCGACAAGGACAAAGTCAAATTTCAAGGTCAAGGTCAAATTTCAAAGTCAAGGTCAAATTTCAAGGTCAAGGTCAAAGTTCAAGGTCAAGGTCAAATTTCAAGGTCAAGGTCAAATTTCAAGGTCAATGTCAAATTTCAAGGTTAAGGTCAAAGTTCAAGGTCAAGGTCAAAGTTCAAGGTCAAGGTCAAAGTTCAAGGTCAAGGTTAAATTTCAAGGTCAAGTTCAAATTTCAAGGTCAAGGTCAAGGTCAAAGTTCAAGGTCAAGGTCAAAGTTCAAGGTCAAGGTCAAAGTTCAAGGTCAAGGTCAAATTTCAAGGTCAAATTTCGAGGTCAAGGTCAAAGTTCAAGGTCAAGAACAAAGGTCAAGGTCAATGTTCAATGTCAACAGTTGAGGACAAAAGTATGGTGACCAGATAATTATACTACATGTTATCGGCACACTCTGGCAGACGAAAACAAGATGGTGGTCTCCAGCGGATGAAACAAGATGGCGGACATGTCGTCATACCAGCTGACGATATATATGTTTTGAAAAAAAGTGCTAGGAGTCAGTCTGCCTGCATCCACCGTTGAGGAAGGAGCCTGTCGCCATTTTTAGTTTTTTTTGGACTCACCGGGTTTGAACCGAGGACGGTGATCGATATAATCAATCAGAATTCGAATAAGTTAATTTGTTGATGAATTTTGGAATTTTTTTCATTAAAATCGGATAATAATTAAAGATTTTCAAGATGGCGTCCAAATTTCAAGATGGCGGCCGTAACAAAAATTGCAACGGTGACGTCATCATCCAATATGGCGGAAAACACATCACCGGAATTTTCTAGAACACAATGACGTCATCCAAAATGGCGGATCCAAGATGGCGGATCCAAAATGGCCGCCGTGATCTACTTGTCCCGTTACGTTATGTCCCGTTACGCTGTGTCCCGTTACGCTGTGTCCCGTTACGCTTATCCAAGATGGCCGCTGTGACGTCACAATCCAAGATGGCCGCCGTGACGTCAGAATCCAAGATGGCGGAGCCGGCTCTCGGCTCCACCGCCTGAGGCCTGTTTCCGGACCGGCCAAGCTATACTACTGTTGTGCTTAACTTCAGCGGCGTATTACGTTATAGATTTTTTCACGTAAATATTTTGATTTTAAGCGATTTATATAGATGTTCCTCTGAATAAGATTGCATGAAACATTTTGTCGTTAGTTTTTGAACTAAAAATACTCCACAAGTTACATGCTGTTTATGATGATCAAAAAAATATTCATAAGATCATTATATGTGATTTTCCAACCGGGTGGTGCGAATTTATTTTTGATAAGCATCCCGACTCATCAAAAAAGAACATACCGAATTCTAGCATGTCCATATTAGTTTTAAAAAAGTCTGAATTTATTATTTTTATTGTTTATAATTTATTTGTACAGTATTGTTAGTAAAAAATATTTTTTTAGGGTATACTTTCTTTTAGTACCCTATAAAGAAACGAACGACATGTATCTTCATGCCATTTTGACTTTCCTCCAAAGATAGATTCAACGAGATCTATTTCACTGGAGAGTGAATACGAGAGCTGACTCTGTCATTGTGTCGCTAGAGCGATCAGCTTCCTCAAACGCTCGTTTCAAACCATCTCTTAGATAGCAAACAAATTAAAACTTGACACTCGGGCGTAACTCCGCGACGGCGTTATTGACTCAAGTCACGCTCGCGCGTTGGGTCTTCCATAGTTTCCTGCGAGATGTGCTTGCCCCACCCACATCTTTCTCCTCTCCTTCAACCCTCCTCCGTTCCTGCTTCACCCATCGTTGTTCCCCGGGAAGCTGTGTGGAGCTCGGTCGACGACATCTGGACCTCTCGAACAATAGGAACAATTGCGTTAGCCCCCCCTCAACCTCACCCCCTTTGTTGGACCACATCCCTTCTCCAGCACCGAAGAGGTCCGCGCGAGAAGCCCCTTCCCCCCACTCCCCCAACCCACACCCACCCCTAGCAACCATCCCGTCGCCGTCTCCAACGACAGTCATCTCTCTTCGCAGTTGCCGCCAAATTCACTTCCCTCCCTTCTTACCGCCCTCCTCCCTAGCCCCATGGACAGCGAGTCAAAGGGGAAATCAGCGCGCTTGCACTGACATCTCGTAGGGTTTGGCCCTCCGCTCTTCCTTTTACAACCCACTCTGCTCCCCTTCCCACACAATTCACCATCACTATCTCTTTCCCAGTTTCCGGCATGTGTTACTCCACTTCGGCACCGCCAATAGCGGATTTCCTCGGCGCTTACCATGGCTGCGCATTCTTAATTATTTATGTACTCATTATTCACCGACTTTACGCCGACGTTAAAACTTTTAGCCAAATATTACGCTTGACATTTTAGACAACTAAAAAAATGACGTTATATAAACTCACGACAACACCAAAATTTTTTTGCCCAACCTAATAATTTAAAATCTAAAGAATATAAAACAATGTAAACATAAAAAGCTTAAATATTATGTAATTACATAAATATAAAGATGGATTACTACACTAAACATGTATCTAAATAACCATCTGCCTATAATTTCCTTAATGATAAAACTTACCAATCCGCTAGACCTTAAGAGTCTGTTTGTGCCTGAACACGGGAACAGATATCAGTTACCGAAACGTTGCAACTGTTTGTCTTAGGAAGCTTACTGTGTTAGCCTGTGCCGTCGTCGTTGTGTTTTGTCCAGAAGAACTGTTTTTTATATCACTGCCGGGTTCGTATGTTTGTCGCTGTGGTGTCCAAAGTTGTTGTTTGTATTTTATTATGTTGCTACAACTAACTCGTTGTTGTCAGCCCACTGTTTATCTTTGGTGTGATATTTTTCCTGACTATATCCTTCCATGGAATTCTCTCGGCGCTGTCTTTGTTGACATCGGTTGATTTTGGCTTGTTTTCTGTGTGTTTGTGTATTCAACTTTCTTTTTGATTATTGTGGCGTGCTTCCGTGAAAATCTTTCAGATCAAGCTTCCCCATCTGAAGAATCATTCAAAGAATCTAGATCGTAGGAGGCCCGCCTACCTGGGCACACATACAGTGTGGAGACCTTCAAAAACAACAAAGCTATTTGAAAACTGCTTGATATATCATTGTGGTTTCTGTTTAAAAAGAGTATTTAAGAATACAATGCGAGTGGGTTAGTAGTTACGTTTCCGTATTTCTTTTCTGAACTGTATTTTTATAAGAGTGAAAATGGCTAAAACGCTCGTTTTCATAATAGTTTTTAGTCCTTAAACATCCGGTATAAATTATTGAAACTACTCAAGGAACTTACATTACACCTTTCTCTTCATTTCTCTGCCATTTAACTTTACGGTTACCGTTTGAATTATATATAGTTTCCCTATGCACGACAAATAGTCTGCACACCAGTCCACAGCTTTGCGCTTAGATTTGATATCGTACTAGACGCATCAGCGAACGTCGCTTTTAATTTACAGCCTAAAAGGTAAAGGTAGGAGGTTCCAGCCTTAAACACTTGCATGCCGAATAGTTTCTTGTAACCTGAGGCAATGCCGGTCAGTATGAACAAAACCAGGCCTTTAATACTCGACTGTGATGCTTCGTCGATAGAGACTTCTTAAATTCGCGTTTTTTACTTGGCGATAAATCTAGATTGCAAAGGTTTTTTTTACACTTTATTCATCCTTGTTGTGAGATCTCTAGTTACTTGACTTGCCTTGAAAGGGGTCGTTACCACAACGCCGAAATACCTTAACGCCGAATGTCACAATTGACCACAACGCCAACAGCTAGAATACTGCTGTGTACCACAACACCGAAATAACAACTGAATGAATGTTTGTGTGTTTCTTAAATGTACCTTAACGCCGAAATACCACAACCAAACCTTACCTAACCTAACCTAGCGTAATATAACCTAACCTAACTTAACCTTGCTATCCTAGCCTAGCCTAACCTAACATAGCCTAACCTAACCTAGTCCAACCTAACCTAGTCTAACCTAACGTAGTCTAACCTAACATTTGTGGCAGTCCTACAATGGCATTTTTCGGCGTTAGTGTAATTCGGCGTTAGTGTAATTCGGCGTTGTGGTACACAGCAGATTTCTAGCTGTCAGCGTTGTGGAATTTGGCATTTCGGCGTTGTTGTATTTCGGCGTTGTGGTGCGTCCCCCCTTGAAAGACTAGAAAACCAACAAAAAAACATAAAAAAATCAGCTGACTATATCATGAATAGAGTTGCTTGGCTTCTGGGTTGTAGCCACGTCGAAGACGAAGATATCGCATTGGACGCGGCTACAACCCAGAAGCCAAGCAACTCCATACAGTGGCCGAGAAAGCCTGTGATCTTTATCAATAACCCTGGGTGGATTTTTGAAACCGAAACTTAATGGTTAGCTTAAGAAAAAAAACAATTGTTTCAGTAAATAAATTGTACCTGAATTTAGTTCTCGCTTCACAAATTCACTTTTTTTTCTAGTACATGATGGTCAGTGAATCAACACGGGCAGCGACTTTAATTAAATTAACTTACGACGTTTGCTCGGTTACAACTGGGTGCTAGTGATGTAACGAATATTCGCATATTTCTTGATCTTCGCATTCGCATAATTAAAACGAATATTTTTCACACATGAATATCAGAAAGATCATATATTTTCAATGTTAAACTAATATTAAATAAGACAAAAAAAAATGAATTACCAAGCATTTTAAAATAAAAATATTTTTCTTACTCTTTTTTTTTTAAAATACTAAGATTATTCACTAAGGTAATCTTGCAATTATATATTTTGCCAGCCTTTTCTCTAACATTAGGTAATTGTTACTAAAGGTTTAGTTTTAGTATTATAAATAATCAACTTTTCATTTGAAAACAAAAAAAAATATTTAAAAATACGAAAAAATATTCTCGTCTTAAACTTTTATCAGTATGGACTTACACATTATTTAGAATATTTGTGGTTTGAATAATCAAATTCACATAAGAAACTAAACATAATATTATATTAAACAAACGAACAACGCTATTCTTCTCTTAAACTTTTATTCCAGGTATAAGATGCGAACAGTGATAGACGTGTGATGGCTTCAACGGTAGTACCGGCGGGTGACGCCAAAACGAGCGTCAATCGCGCTAACAATTCGTACCAACCCAGGATTCGAACGCCTAAAAATTGACATTCGTTACGTCCCTAATGGGTACAGGATTATTTCGCGGAAACATTCCGCCACAGACAGGACTCGACTCTCGCGTGCGTGACGTCAAGAATGTCCGCTCGTTGGCCGTTACCACCATCAGAGTCCTCTCGTCCTGTATGACTGGGTTCGGCATGATCCTCCAAACACTGCTTTTTTTGTTAAACAACTGACTCGCGCGTTTAAAAAAAACGGCGGGATAATTAGCTAAGTGAAGCATATTTGTGTCTATATGTATTACGTAAAATGTCTGAAATAATTACAACAGTAATGTGACACGCATCATGTTGGTTAACGAACAGAGAATAACAGTAGCAAAAACGATAAGTAGAACAAATGTTCTCAAATTTGAGAACAAGTTACTTGTAACTTTGAATTGAATAATAACCACAAAATACTCGGGCGCATGTTTATACATTCAAGTTAGAGCTGATTGGAATCGTTGACAGTGAACGGCATTAGAGACGATAGCACACAACGACACCCGACAGGAATATCGAGTAAATAATCGCCCATGCCATGGTGAAAAATAAATTCCTTTTTCGGCCCGTGAATCTAACCCGAGTCTTTCGGTCTGTGAGCGCGGTGTTTTACACTAAGTTAGCTCGCTTTTTTTGGATGTGTAAACATCTTAGCTCTCGGTATACTTTATTCTGTAGGAGTAATTTCGTGAATACGAAACTGAAATGCGTAACCACGAGGCTACGTCTGCGTGGAAGCCTCTGAACTCTCGAAAAGATGATGGACCCACGTGATTCATTCGTATGTGTGTAGGTGTGTGTACATACTTTTAGTTTTATCAATATCGTGGTCACTCATCAAAGTACCAACCTCGCTCAATGGTAAATGGTGATTAACTCTGATAATAATTCAAAGTAAAGCATACGGCCAACATGACGACATGAAATACAATAGTATTAAAAACGCATGTATAAAATAAGAATATCTCAGAAAAATATAAAAAATTTACGATTTCTTTAACTTTAATTTTTGTTCTTTTAAACCAGACTGCTGACAACAGAGCATGACCTGCTGCATCATAACTATTCCGAAACTACCGGAAGCGCATCAAATGCACTGGATTTGAAAAAAATTTTAGGAAATAAAAAAAAATTGTTAAACGTAAACTGGCTAATCTGGGTTGGGTTGGTTTCGCTTATAACCATATTGTTGACAGAATACTTTTCGTATATTTATCACGTTCGGGAATTTGTTTAAATAATTCTACTTTAAACTTCGTGTTCGAGATACGTATTATAAGTTTATTTATTTACATGTTTCTTTTTCATCATCTGGATAACTACCCCGGGAGCCTAGGCGAGCACAAGAACGCACTAGGTCACGCAGGCCACGAGAAAGAAAAAAAAAAAACAAGTGCTGCACCGAGACCCTATTGGTCACGCGACTCTGTCACGTGAGTAATTTCGCCGCCACTACGGCCGGCGAGTTTGTGCGCGCGCCTACCACGACCACCACCGGCCGAGGGATAGGGTTGTTTTGAAAGGGGGTGTGGAAGGGGGAGAGAAGGGGAATTAATCTTTACCGTAGGCAAGTGCAGCTCATGAAGTAGGGGGTGGGTCTGGGGGGGGGGGGGGGTGGATAGGCGACACGCAACAGCAGTATCCCAGTCATTATGGAGATTAGATCGGGCATCGGGCCCCACGACTCGCTCGACGAGGCCTGTCCTACTCGAACGTAATTATTTTCATGCCGAGCAGGCCTTGCTATGCTTGTTCCCCCCCCCCCCCCACACATTTTCTCCCTCCGTCGTACGAGCACAGTTCGGGCCTCCCTGATCAGCCTGAACAGGCCTGGCCTGTCGGGCAAAACTGACGTGTGTGGGGCTGCCTGCCAGCCGACCATCGGGACTGCTGCCACGTGGGAATTCCCACAGTGCCGCCTGAGGGCATGCGGGGGTTGGCAGAACCGCCATCCGGGTGTTCACTCATTTGCATACGTGCAAAGCAAAACGGCGTGTTTGCTACCAGCTACTATTTTTTTTTTTTACCACGGAGACATGGCAAAATTATTTTCTATAGTGGATTAGTTTTTAATTTGACTTGATTGCTTATTCCATAGATACAAGTATCAATTTTTTTTTTAAATATTTGGGGAGTGTACATATTTAAAAGCTGCGTTTAAGTTTCTTCATCTATACGTAAAGGTAAACTTACAGTTCATTAACCTATGACATTTCCCCTCACCAAATATTCCTACGCGTGCTCACTCGACCAGATCTCGAGGCAGACAGATGGTCGTAACTAACAGTCCGAAACTGAACAAAAAAAAATCATTTTAAAACCGCGCGGTGACAGTTAAGTAAATAAACATTACATATTGTGCTGATGGGGTGACAGAACCCACCCGACATCTATCACTACAAATACCATGATGCAAGTGCTGCTCTGTACCACGAAGGATCAGGTTTATTTCACCAGGTTAGTAGGCATGAAATGATATCTTCCTCAGCTTTTAGTAACCACCGTCAGAAATCTTATAGTTGGTATTGAAGCATTGTTAAAATTGTTAAAATATTTTTAAAAAGCACTCGTCATTATTAACACTGTAAAAAGAAGTTTTTAAAATGTGAATGGAATTGAAATAATAATGTAAAATTACGGAAAGCAAAATGTTTTCGCAATAGAACTGGGTTCGGTTTTCTTGTCCAATCGTTTATACTCAGTGTTGCCCTAGTTATTTGTAAACCGTTCCCTGAATTTCTTTCCAATATTTACTGCGCACATTAATAGGCATAATAAAATAAAAGTTCAATGTTTAATATTTTATTATAATTACATTGTTCAAAAAATTTATACTCTTATAGAATATCAAACAAAAATTAAAAAATTAAAATAATGCACCAATTTCGTCCGCACAACAATAAATATTCAGTATTGTTTATGAAAACGTATACATCTATGCAAAAATAACCATATAAATGTGTTGTAAAAATTTACAATATTTGTGAAAGTACAAAAAAAATCTCTTTCGGCAAAGACTTCAGGCGTAGGTAGATTTCGACGTTCCTATTTTTTCTGGAAACTGCTACCAAATTCTGGATCATTTTAAGAACGTAATGTAGGTACACACATAATATCCTACATCATCTTGTATTCCAAGCAGTGAAAATCTTTCGAACGTTTTTAATTGAACGCATCCAGTACTGACTAGCTAACGGTATTTGAAGTTCAGCCACTATTTTTGTTTAGGTTAAGATGGTTTCAATTTTTTTTTGTAATTTAAACCTCTGTTTTTACGCTAAAAGTTCTTCTCATCAGATAATGTTTAGGACTTTTAAAATAAATTATAACGGATTTGATAGTTTACTTTCTAAAAAGGTTATGATTTTTTTGGTTTTTCAACCCATGTTAATTCCACACTTTGCAGTTATTGTGGTCTTATGAAAAATTTATTTAGACAGACGTTTTCAGAATTACTCCTACGGGCTATAATACGTTCAAACAGATGCGATATTTGTCGGATTATGGTCATTAACGAACTAGACCGAGTTTTGAACATTAGATAATGAATCGAAAAGTGTATGACAACTGTCCGGAATTCGCAACATGGTAACGTCGTTCTTCGAAATATACTATGTTGAATGTGCATGTTTTATGTTTTTTAAATGAAAATAAAAATAATAATACAAAAATGCTTTAGAGCGTTGGCAATTCTTGTATATTATTTTTCTTAGTCTAAAGGTTTTTTATTAGCTTTGAAGATATGATTTTGAAAACTGCATGCACTTAGAAGACACATTGTAAATGCTTAAATATAAAGGTGCAAAAATATCGTTTATACAAGACATTTACTTTTGATTGATCTTTATTTATAACATGCTAACACAAAAACCAATTAACATTGTTTGCAAAACTCCGCGACCCCGGAGAAACCCCTGGATGAACCCCATTTGGAAGCCACCGTCTCTTTGAAGCCTGACTTGTTGCAAGGGATTGTATTCCTACCAGACAAATGCCACCATTTGCCTGAGACAATCCGCCTTGGAGGAGCCGAGCCGCGAACCCGGGTGCTACAAGTCACAAGTCAGACGCTCTACCCCAGAGCCAGAAGGTAGAGCGACGACAGGCAGTATTTTTGACCTTAATATGTCATTTACTTGCGTTTACTACAGTTTGGTTTTTAATTTACACAAACTAATTTTTGGCAGTTTTGGTAAGCTACTATTAACGTATACGTTATACATACACATCCAAATTTTTTGATGTAATCCAATGCGGTTTTACTATTACTTTTAATATATATTTATTAATATTTTTAAACAAATAATGTAGTTACATAAAATTTAAAAAAATCGGTAGTATGCCTTCTAAAGAAGTTATGATTTTTTCTTTCAATTAGTAAAGAATATTTAAATAAATACCATGATATAGAAGAGTTAGATAAAAATTATAATATTTATAAAAATTAAAAACGGATCCGTTTGTATGCCAACTAAGTGAGTAATGAATTTTATGTCCTCCATCCCTTGTTATTTTCTACCCCTTGCAGTTATGATTAGTCATATAAAAAATTTATTCAGACGCGATATTCGTTATATTACCGGAATTAACGCGATGTATCTGTGTTTCAAAAATCCTTTACCATTTCTAACCCTTTGCTGGGATTTTTCCTATTAACGAACTCGGCCAAGATTTTCCAATATTATATTTTATGTATCCGTTTAAAAGTGATTTGTGAAAAATGTATAGATATATATAATATATTTGACAATGGTTTTGAGGTTTAAGGAGAAAGAAAAATTATGACAAATTGTGAAATTTTTCCGGAAGTCTCACCATGGTAATGGCTACACTAGGAAGTATTTTCTTTGAAATCAAGCTACAAAATTGTATAAAGAATGGAGTAATTTGAAGCCAAAGAATTCTGCATGGTGGTTAAGAGACCTTAATTTTATGCAAGGTGCATCTGCGTTGCGTGACATGCGGAGTGTTCCAGTTTTGGTGTACGGTTTACGACTATCGTATATATACGAGGAGTAATACGTGGCCACGCAATGACTAGTGTGAAACCATCTATGTTATAAACTTTCTTATAACCTTCTGAACTTCTAACATAATCCAAATGATCCAAGAGGGTAAAGACCTTTTTGTTTATTACTACATATTTTATGGCCAGTCGTCACCTTGACACGAGTTTTTTACGGCACTATGTGAGTCGTTTTTCAAGACGATGGCCTACATTCAAGTAAACATAAGACCACCTACGCTTACGTCGAATAAACAAACTGGATTTATTTTCCCGTATCAGTTTCTGGACATCCGTTTGTAATTGTGATTTTACTGTTGTAGTTTTATTGACCGAAAACATGTTTTCCCTCGTCTTGAAGTTCAAGTGGGAGATCGGTTACACTTTTTGTTGGAACTGAGTTATTTTGATAAGGAAGTATTTCACTGGGGTTCACAAGTTATGTGGATAACGGTACATCTTGGACACACAAGATGGAAATTTCACAAGAATCTCGTACGTGCTACTTGAAGGTGACATTTGGTGTAGAAGAAAATTAACAATAGTGTTACTGATTCCTCGAAATATATTAAACTAAATGGTATCTCTGCTACATGAATGCAATGTTCTTTTAAACTAAGTTATTGTCCGTTTTAAGACCGGTTTATATATTTTTAAATTTAAAAGATTATAGCCAGGAATATCAGACTTAACACTAGTACACGTACTACATATAAATTCTAAATTACAACAAGAAGTATTACTAATATTTATATTAATATGAAATAGTTCTCAAGTTGAATTCAAAAGTATACGATATTCCGTATTATATATGACCCAAGAGATTTATAAAAAAATTTATGAAATTAAATAATATCATTCTTATGAAATATAGTCAGAAATATAAAAAAAAACTAATTACCACATATACATCAAACCACGAGAGTATCACTTAGCATAAACACGTTTTGATTTTAACAAACCCTTTTCTTGGTGAGGGGGGGGGGATATTGAAACACGTCAACATAATGACTGACCTATTTGCATTACCTGATAATTCATGGTTCAAATCATCATTTACCTCAATAGTACATTCCGTAACTTTTATTTACAAAAGTGAGTGATATCCCAAGAACGGTGCAGGGATAAGAGAAAGTTTATGGTTTCTTCTCATTCATCATTTATATATGTGCATGTTTATTAGTAATTTATGGACTAAAAGCATTTGTAATTTTTAAAATAATTATATATATAATTATTTAATTTTTATTCCCTTGACTCGGTGAAAGAAATTGTAAAAGATCGAAAATGACACTGGTACAGCATTTAAATAATAAATACGAAGATATGAAGGCATTATAAAAAGAATAATTGAAGGACTAGTTTGTACATTGGAAAATAAAATTGGGACTGCCTATAATTTCTGACGCAAATGAGAAGACTTTATTTTGAGTCCCGCATTAGTTATTATTCGCGTATACTCCATCACCTCCAGCGAGTTATGAGCTACCATTAACAATCCTGCAAAAATAATGGAAAGAATGTCTTTTTTTTTTAAAGTAATACACCTCTTCGTCCCCTGAAATTCTCACTTTCGTTTTATTTCCTTTTATAGTAAAAACAAGAGGGAGGAAAAAAAAGCAATTTGGAATTCTGAAGGAAGAATCGTTTTATTTCAAATGTCTACATAGAAAAAAATGAAATGGGGTGAAAGGAAAAAGACAAAAAAAAAATTGTAGGCGTAAAAAAAGAGTTGGAGAATTTCTCTTTATTTTTGTATCCCGCCCCCTTCCCTAGATTCTCCACCATGCCCCTTCCTGAAGTTATATGTTTTTTTTGTTCTTTCTCCGCGTGTATTCTGTTTCGTTTCTTCCCTTGTTTCCACGACGCGGGAAAATTGTTCGTCACCGGCAAAGGAGGGGTGGGGGAGGGGTTGGAAAGGGGTTGAATATGGTGGAATAGGGGGTAGAGAGGGTTGACCCTGGAAATTTTGGGCACAGTAGCAGATCGATGCAGAAGACAACTCGTAGCTGGATGCGTCGTGGGAGAGGGTTGGTGCAGGGCTTGTCGCGGGATGGGGGAACGTGAGGGGTGGACGGAAGTCGTAAGACTCATTTGCCATTCTAGGGAAGACCTCGACCACAAACATTCCCTCCCTCCTCCCCTTCCTCCCTCCCCAGACCCTCATTCGACATGCCACCCCTCTCCGACATGCACAGTTCACCCTTCGCCTCGTATAGCGTCCCACCCTGCGTGGACAAACTTCCACTTCACAACACGTGGGTCCCGCTCAGATATTACCAATACAACGATTATTTCATGGGGTGGTTATAAACACACGTCTTGCAATACGAGCCATGCTAAACAACGCATGTAGAGGAGATAAGAGCAGGAAGAAATAAAGTTGCGTGTGTACGAACACAATAAATATATTTCGCTAAACTTCAACTGTTGATGCTCTGACGGTATATACCACAACTTTTGACCAGGAACATACATTCCGCATGGTATTCATCGCATGGGTGACTACTTTATACCCCTCCTGTCTACATGTTCGCTATGTAATTTACCTGTAAAAGTTTTAAACGGTGTGAACATTTAGAGGCACAATTTTCTTTTAACATATTTAAGTAAATGAAGTTTAATTTAAACTATAATTGAGTTCAGTAACTGTTTCCGTAGAAGGTTTATTTTGTTAGTCTGTGGATTTAATGTCTGCCGTGGAAATGCATACGTTGAGTAACACGGACGATACAAAATGTTGTTCTGCATATTTTGATTAAATAATTGAGAAACAATTCAGCTAAATCCTTATGTGCCTGAAACAAGAAAAAAAATAATTAAAAATATAAATGTTTCAAATATGTTTTTTTCAGTTATAATAAAAAAAACACGATTGCCTGTCCTTTGAAGTCACTAATTTATATCGGGTCTCACTAGTTTCACGGGTAGTAACGATTCCCCGTGTTGGTTGGTGGTCATGAAACGCCGTGCGTGTTACGGTAGAGCGCGGAGAATACCGCATGTCTTTGCGGTGGTTCGCAATTGGCCCGTGGGCCAGGCCCAACTCGCCTACGTGCAATCATTGGTCGACGAAAATGTCACATCTTTCAGAGGGTTGCACGCGATTGGGTGGACACACTTCACTTTGCTCTTGTTCGTAACTGGCTCACGGTTTCAAAGAACTTATCAGGAGAACTCTTGTCATTTTGACACACGTGAAACAGATTTATGCGTGTCTCAAGTCTAATTTCCTACCCAACTAATTTTTTCAAATAACAGTGACTGTAGTATTACGGTTGAACTACTTGCCACGTTTTATTACTAAGTTAATTTTTTTATTCCAAATTTTATGCGAAGAAATATTTAGGGAAAGGACAGTGTAAGTAAATTTGTAGGCATTTCCTAGCTATGTAAAATCCGAAAATGAATCACAACGGCGCCACAAGACAGGCAAATAACTTAATAAAATTATGAATATTTACCTTGTCTTGAAAAACTGAAAATACTGCTAACAATTTTTTTGTAGTGATACAGTTGTTTTCATGTTAATGTAAAAATTTACAAATATCTTTACTTTTGTATGAATATTTCTGTTTCATCTACAAAATGCTCATGACTCAATTACTCCCCAGTTTCTTGTCTCGCCATAATAAAATAACATATATAGATTATTGTCTTCTGCACCAGTGTTCATCATCATAAACCCACTATTTGCTGGAAGAACTGTTAACATTAACTGGTGTAAATCAAGTCCTGTATTATTATTTACAAACGGTTAGTCAATAGACACAGGCGTATGTTCAATACTTTTAACGCGTGTTATCTAATTTGTCACACAATTTTTTTTTTTTAAAAAATGCAATGGTTATGAAATGTGAAACATTTATATTACCAAGCATAGGCTACTATGGGAGCGATTTAGCGCAACACAAGATTGTACGCAGGAAGAAGATTTTTTTTCTTGAAAATGTGTTTAATCTTTATAAACATATTGTGATTTGGTATTTTCGCTTCACCAGTTTTCTCTCTCTTCTAATTGGCGGCTGTCTGAATGATAAGCAAATGCTAGGGGTATGATTTTTTTTCGAAAAGAAAAGAAAAGAAATTAAAATCGTGACACGCAAGTGTTTGAAACAATGTTGCTGCATCATCTGTGCTTCTTGTTAGGTCGGGTTTACTTCAGGTACGCGTCTTCTGTCATCACACGAATCATAGAAATTGATTGTGCAAGCAAACGTTCTAGGCTGAATAAGGCAATAGCTTCTTTTGAAGACGGCCGCCAATCAAAATGATGAAACCGCTTGCACGCGCGTAACTTATTGCAGTCTTATGAACGATACTTAAAAAAGGACTTAAAACGTTTAGAAAGATGGAAATATTCGTATTCTCCAAATTAAATTCTTAACCAGATTTTAAAATTGTATCCCTACAACGCACGTGTAACCGATGTGTTTAAAACACTCGAAAATGTTTGTTTTTAAATAATACCAGCTAATGTCTCGATGTTAAAATTCAGAAACCTTTTTTTTTTTCTCAGTTGCATCATCAAATAAAAAAGTCAATTTATTTTCATTCATGAAAACGTCATTTTTTATGAAGGAAAATGTTTCAACTTAGGTTAAAAATTATTATATTTAAAAAAACTGTTCTAGATGGGTAACTTCTTAATAAAACATTAACACTTACTCTCATTTGAGATTTGCAAAATCCGTGTCAGTATTGTGATACCAACTTGGCTACCGTTTTTATTGGTTCGTTGTTGATTCTCACGTCCCCGTCCCATACGTAATTTAATGTATTTTATGCGCACATGAAAATTACATAATCATTGACGTAGTCATAAAATTTAACAATATTTCCAAATAAGTAACTATAAATCATATTAAAAAATACATTTTCATAGTGAAATTCGTTGTAAAAATTTACATCTATTCCTTCGCCCACTTAACAACTAATTACATTAAATGTTTATCGAATGGTTTAACACTTAAATATCTGAAAATCTAAACAAGTCTTAAAATGTATCAACTAAACATTTCAATTACAGTGAAAATAAAATAACCAAATAAATGTTCATCAGAGTCTGTCAACTATTAAAGTCCAGCGTGCGCTAATGACTTAGGGTTTTACAATACGAAACACATCATTGGCTCTTCCAATTCCAACTATACTCGCGGCATTCTGTAACGGGAGGTATTCGATCCCAGCGTGGGTGTTGTTGATAACTGGTGTTGCACGCAGGGTGCGGCGAAAACAGTTTTTTGTAATGGGGGTTGGGAAAGGGAGGGGAGGAACATCGTCCAATCGTCCGTCGCGGTCAGGTGGACTGACGCCGGTCAGGTGGGACGACGCAAGCAGGTGGGGAATTGAATGGGACCCGCTGTGCCGGCGGTCGATTAGCGAAGAGGTGGCGCGGTGTTGAAAAGGTGGTCAAAGGGTGTGATGGGGAAGGGGGGGGGCAGGAAACGGCAGTTCAATTTCCTGGCGGAAGGCTCGTTGACGGACAACCGACGCCCCCGTGACCAGCTGCGCCCGACATCCGCGCGGGAAGTGGGGGAACCAGGGAACGCGTGACCCGCGATAGCCCCGGGCCTGTTCGGGTCGACTGAGGCTCGCTCGGTCGCGATGACGAGGGAGTGGGGCTCGCGCCACGGCGACGAGGAGAAGAGCAGGGCGTTGAAGAGGGGAAAGGGGCGCGGCGGAACGCAACCCGGACCGCAGGCCCGCGCTGCCCCGACCGTGGGACCATTCCGAAACCGGCGTTGCCTCGTTCGGGAAGCGGCGGATGGCAACCGGCGAATGCATGCAGCTGTGTATAGGTTGCTGCTGACCGCTTTTCCTGGCGTGGATGGTGAATCGATGCTGCATCCCGGTATCATAATATCATCCACATGAGTTACCAGGATGCACAAGAATTTAATGAAATCTCATAATTTGTATTCAGTACCCCTTAACAGACAAAACAAATATTCTTCCTGACGAACAACGATCTCTAAAAGCGGCATGAAAAAAGATAAAAGATTTGAGGGTTAAGTTGCGTCTGGGATAAAATCTGCACGTTTGAACCACAACCACTTTTTCATTGGCTCCTGAACGCATTGGAGTTCTCAGCTGTGCAGAATGTTATCCGATGCTTCTTTGGTTTGAGGGTGTCTCAGTTACTCAGACTCCTCAAGGAAAACCGCAAGCCGATAAGCAGAAGAAACACAAAATTATATATATATATATTTTTAAATTGTATCTTGCAGTGAAATGGATACGCGATATTTTCTGGGCTATGACAAGGGCTTAGAAAAAATTTGGATAAAGTAATTTTGAGAAAGCAAAAGATGGCCGGGACTGGTTTAGATCCTTGGTATTTCGCGTTAATTCATAAGTGGCCCGAAGATGAGTAGAATGTTTGAGTTGAAGGCATTTTAGTTTTTGTTTTGCACGTTTTGCCGAGCCCACTCTCCCTTATTTTGGGGCATGGCTAATTAATTCCCCAATATTAATGATCAACGGGTATCATGGTTTCGTTACCGTCATAAATGACCTGGCTGTCAACGAGATGTTTAGGGAAAATAAAAAAATAAAACTTCTGTATTACTTCATATTAATACTTTCTATAACCTGAATACCACACCTTACACTTATATAAACACCTAAATGTATCCACATATTGCTTGGAAGCAGTTAGTTAAACCCAAATACAGGACAGCTCCTAGATTTATGTGTGACAATGCGGGCTTTCTCGTCACACTTTTCAAATAGCTAGCAGAATGAGGGTAAGGTATTAGTGTTGTATCCATTTAAATATTTTGACACCAATATTATGACAATTAATAAATTTAATTCAGTCTTGAAAAACTTTTTTTGTTGTTATACAAACTATTTATGGTCAAAATAAAACTCTGGTGATTAGGTAGTGTGATTAATATTTCATTACATAAGGGCAGAATATATGTTATTAAAGAATAACATAATCTATTTTAGTATTTAATTGGAACATATTATAATAGTGATACACATTACCGCTATGATATTTGTTGGCTATGTTGATAGCTTAGAGAGACTTATCTAGTATTGACGTTTAAACTATTATAAACATATACATAAGGCTATAATAGGCCCAATATATTACAAAATATTATAGCAAACATGTAATTCCTCAATTTGAATATAATTTACCAATTGAGTTATGTAAATTTTGACAGTTAAAAGGCGAGTATTCGTACCGAATAAATGACAGTGATTTTCATTTAATTTAACTATTTTTGCGGTAATAAGCCAGACAAAAGTGATTAATTTTACGAAAATTTACATGTTCAACAATTCCATATTTACAGTTCTTGGAAATCTATAACTATAGCCTAAAATTCTTATATCATCTTCCTAAACATATATAAAATATACATATTAATGTTATTATTATAAATTTTCAGCACACGCAAGAGTGGGTCCTGACCCTGTGGGGAAGGTGACTGTAGCCTGAGGTGTCGGAGCCTTTGCCGGCTCTAGTTATCCGAGACATGATCCAACAGGTTCGCGGAATGGGTGCTTAGATACGAATACAGAGCCTCTCCGCACTCGTGGCAATCCTCTGCCTTCTCGTGGCACCGATGGGTGATTGAAAGATCAGCTAAAGAGGACTCTGCCGGGAACACCCTTGCCTCAGGCATCACCAACTTCTCTGGCGGGGTACAATGACTGAATCTGTGGGCAACAGCTGATGCGACTGAAGGCTTTTCGTCGGTTCAACTTCTGAGCCCTGGTGACGAAACCCAACGGCCGGATTCGCTGTGAAGATCCCAGGTAGGTGGTTAATGGAGTCGCTGTACGCCGCTGGCGGTGGAAGGGGCACTAGGGCCCAAGTCTGCAGTAAGCCCCTGGGCTTCGGTGCAGATTGTTGGGTGAGAGTCCGTGATAACTCCGAGGTCCTCCAACTAACTCTGATAACGGCACCAGACGGCCTTGGACGTCGCCGAAGTTGGTAGGAGTGCGGTATTATCCTTGTGTGAATGGATATCCCCGCTGAGGTTCCCATCGCGGCCCAGGATCACAATGGGTAGGTCTGGCATTTGGTGGTGGGGCTCCAAGTCTTGGAGCAGACTCTTAGGGTTCCTTAGTCTGATGATGAGTCGACACAGTGAGCGGCGATACAGCTTTAGTTACTAGCCTGAAAAGCTAGGAGAGGTTGAGTAGGCCTCCACCAGACCACTAGGTCACTGAGTCACTGAGGGGTCCCAGTGTGATTTGGGAATTCGGGGCAGGAGCCAGCAGTGCTGACAAGGTCTACAGGGCTACGGACACAGCCATCTGTCTGGTTAGCTGAGTGTGGGTTGGGAAGGGGCAGGCCGAGGTGTTCACCACGCTGGGTGGGTAGTCTCAGCCTCTGGTCTTATCTGTAGTCCTAACGACATTCCTGATTGCGTATCCACGCCCATGGGGACGCCGGGGCAGAAAGGCAGATGATAAGAGCGCTGGGTTAAAGAGAAAAAACTTGGGGGTTATGTACATCTCAGAGAGTAAGAGAAGTTTTTTTTATAAACATATACTGAAAAATATTGAGAAATTATCACTTAATCGGTTCGATCTAGACCTTAAAAAGCAGTGTTGGCCGTATAGAGAAAGCTGTTTGCATGACGTATATGTCGATGTAGTATATTATTGAGTATAAGTCTATGAATCGGGTAACTTTTCTTCTGTTTAAGACACTTAAATACTTGTTTAAAAGCTTCGGCACTAAAAAATCGTAATAATGCCACCATGAATAAAATTTTAAGAAATTCCTAATATCATATCATAAACATCAGTAAAATATCATCAAATAATCAGCTTTGAACTTTATTACAACTAAAAACGTTTTACTATCCGACGGGAAAGTGGCGTGGGAATCGTTCTCATTCGTACTTCAGATATTAATCCTCGGTATTACTGTAGTATTTTTTTGTCTTCGCAGATATTTGAGGACATTTACCGTAAATTTGACAGGATTTTGTAATTCATTTAAAATATGTATAATATATATTTAATAAGTTTTGCCTAATAGCGAGAAAATTTTACCTAAGTGTTCTTAATTATCATCACTTGCGTGAAATTTTATAACTAGAAAAATATCGGTCCGTTAATATCCCGACAGAAAATAGGTATGAGTAGTATATAATAGGGCAAGCTGGGACAGGGTCCAGGGTGAGGAGCGAGGAGACGGTCCGCCATCTTGGATTGTGACGTCACGGCGGCCATCTTGGAGGAGTGTAACGGGACATAGCGTAACGGGACAAGTTTGACCTTGACCTTTGACCCTCAAAATTCGCCAAAATTGGGCAAAAATTGCCCAAAATTCCTCAAAAATCGTCAACATTTCCATTTCTGTGAAAACAAATTCCGCCAAAAAATCTCAAAAAATTCCTCAATTCAAAAATATCTCTTTTCGAGGGAAAAATTCCCGTTTCGAGGGAAAATTTCCCGTTTTTAGTCCTTAAAAATCCCAGCGGCTAGAAATGTCCATATGTAGGCTTAAGCATCCATGTCGACAGCCTCCGATGAGCCTCTGACGTCATCATGGATGATGACGTCACCGTTGCAATTTCCGTTACGCCCGCCATCTTTAACTTTTTTATTTATTATCCGATTTTAATGAAATTTTTTTTAATTATAAAAAAAATCCAATAATAAAATTTTAATAAAATACTTATAAAAATATACTTTTACGACATGGAGCTCGGAGTTATCGGTTCGAACCCGACGAGTGCAAAAAAATAAAAATGGCGACCGATCCTTCCTCAATGGTGACTGCAGGCAGACTGACTCCCACCACTTTTTTTAAAGCATATATATCGTCACCTAGTATGACGTCATGTACGCCATCTTGAAATTTGGACGCCATCTTGAAAATCTTTATTTATTATCCGATTTTAATGAAAAAAATTCCAAAATTCATCAAAAAATTAACGTTTTTGAATTCTGTTTGATTATATCGATGTACGTCCTTGGTTAGATTCCCGGCGAGAGTAAACGGACGATCCTTCCTCCATGAAAGCTACCTAGACTGATTTACCACCAACAATACCAAGGTATATATCGTCAACTGGTATGACATCATGTCCGCCATCTTGTCTTCATCCGCTGGAGACAACCATCTTGTTTCGTCTGCTAGAGTGTGCCGAAAACATGTAGTATAATTATCTGGTCACCATACTTTTGTCCTCAACTGTTGACAATGAACATTGACCTTGACCTTGAAATTTGACCTTGACCTTGAAATTTGACCTTGACCTTGAAATTTGACCTTGACCTTGAAATTTGACCTTGACCTTGAATATTTAACCTTAACCTTGAAATTTGATCTTGACCTTGAAATTTGACCTTGACCTTGAAATTTGACTTTGTCCTTGTCGACCATCACGGACCCGACATTTTACGTTCAGTAGATGCTACCACGAGCTACCACCTGCTGGAGTACACCATATTGTGTGTGTACTTGTATTATAGAGTACATTTCCATCTGGATAATTTTATTCTAACCCGCTACAGTGCAGTAATTATTTATTATGGAGATGCCCCCCCGCCATCTTGAAATTTGGACGCCATCTTGAAATCATGTAATAATGTAGCTAGAAAAGCGGGAAAAAAATCCAAAATTCATTAAATAATTCACTCATTAAAGTAATGATTGATTAGATCGATTCCCGTCCTTGGTTCGATCCCTGGCCGATACAAAACAACTTTAATTTAAAAAAATACCACAAAAGCGACAGGTTTGAGATAATAAAAACACAGCAAGTTCTTTTAAAAAATACTTTTATTACATACATACTGCACTACTACAAGTACATAAAAACACAGACAAAGTACTAAAGTCATGTGGATTCCTCGATTCAAACAGTCTTCTTATTGTACGGACTAAGCCTTTTTACAGGACTTTAAATGTCTATCCGATCCGTTCGTCACCACAGCCAGAGACGGACTGAAGTTCATATCACCAAGGTCCCACGTATATATTCTCATTTGCTGGTACAACACACGAGTCAAAACAATAACCATGTTCATTATACTTCTCGGAGCATTTTTTATAATGAAGATGTAAGCTATCAAGACGTGAAATTAGTTTTTTGCACTTATTGCACTGAAATTGTATTCTTTTAACATTATTAGAACAACTGCTTCTTTCATGTCTGCGAGCATTTGAGGTAATAGTAAATGATGCGTCACAGTATTTGCACCGACGCAATGTACGCTTTTCATTAGCGGAAGAATCCATTGCTGACGATGAAACTTCGGATGATGGTGGTATCACATCTGTTGAAATCTCCTCCAATGTTGACGTCGTCGTTGCCAACGAGATCTGCACCTTCTCCATCGTAGCTGTCGTCAAGGTCCCCGTAGACGATGGTACAACCTCCGAGTTCGTCGTTAAAGACGGTAAAGATGACATCGAGGTCTCAAGAACAGCTAATTGACACGACTTATGCACCAGAAGAAACAAACTAGGTGATCCTTACACCGCCGACGTCAGTAACAAACTGAGCGTCCTGCTGTCTTGGACTCGCTTATATACATGCACCGTATGGAATAATACGCTAGTCAAATCAAATCAAGAACCATTTACAATAATACTAGAGTCAAATCTACAAATTAAAAAAGAGGATCATTTGATCGAAAAAAAATTCGATCTCTCCAATATACGCCAGGCTCCAAGAGCTACAATTCACGTCATCAGATCCATCTACATTTTTCTCCTATGCTTCAATTGACCATTAGCTACAAGTGCTCCAACAGCTCCATCAGCTCCAAAACGTAATAAACGCAATGTACGCACAATACATACAATTTACATGCAATAAATTTAATGATCACACAGTACACACAGTAAACGGAACGTACACACAGTACACACAGGAAACGGAACGTACACACAGTACACACAGGAAACGGAACGTACACACAGTACACACAGGAAACGGAACGTACACACAGTACACACAGGAAACGAAACGTACACACAGTACACACACAGGAAACGGAACGTATACACACAGTACACACAGGAAACGGAACGTACACACAGTACACACAGAAAACGGAACGTACACACAGTACACACAGAAAACAGAACGTACACACAGGAAACGAAACGTACACACAGTACACACAGGAAAGGAAAATTATACACACAGTACACACAGGAAACGGAATGATCACACATACATTAGCGGAAACACACAGGCTTAGTTGGAAATCAGAATATAAGAAATAAAAAAATTAAATTTTTACTTTCAATATTTAATTACTTCTCAACATTACACAAATACAAGTAAAAGAAGCCATTATTGTATGTAGCCAGCTTTCCTCAGTTCTTTGAGTATGAAGGATATTTCTTTTATGCACGAATAGTTTCCTGCACAAAGCGAGCCATGTAGAAGTCTTAGCCGGTCAACCAATATGTTTGGATCTTTCCATGATGTGTAATCAATCTCTTCTACCACCATCTTACTTTCTTGTTTATTATAAATACTGTTAATATCACAATCGCCCCAGTGATCATAATAAGCATTATCAGATTTATTTATTATAACACGACGTTTCCATCGTTTCGGTCTCAGGACATCGCCACATTCTTCCATCTTGTCAGCTCTAGGTGCTTCATCACAGTCTATGCCTTTGTCAACAGCCTCAGAGTCACTGTGACAATCACTGTAGAAGACATCCTCTTCACCCAGATTACCGTATGAATTCGCTATCGATGATGTCGAAGTGACTTCATCGTCTTCATGCTTCCTTTTTAGGAGTCCATCATTTTTACAAAGAATGGAGGATCTACTGAATATAGGTTTGAATGTATTCTCACTTTTCACGGTGTTGTTACTGCCATTAGTTTCAGTCTCTCCGAAGTCATTAGCATCCTTCAATTTATGTTCTTCCTCACGATCGGGTGAGCTAATACCATCACGCTCAGGACAAGGAAAATTATTGTCGTAATGCAGATCACTCTTCTTTAGTCTAGTGGATCCATCGGTGTCCTCTATGCCGTAAGTAGTCTTGACTTTACATGTTCTACCATGTCTTTTTAAGCTGTCAATTCGTGTTAACAACCTGCTACAACGATTACAGCTTAACATGTTGCGTAGTGGGTTTCTAGCACAATCATTCTTCTCATGACGTCTAGCATTCCTCCTCATGGCAAAATCCTTGCCACAGTATCTACAGCGGCTTCCTTCCGATTCAGCTGCAGATAACAAACCACGATCCATGGTAGCTTCTGTGACTAATGTTATATACAAACTGTCAGTTTTCTCCAATTGGAACCATTTCTTAAATAGAGTTTTTGAAATATTTCATCAGCGAGAGTTAAGTTATCTAATGCAAAGCAAATTGATGCAAGTAGTTCTGGCTGTCGTCAACAGATGGTGCCACGTGTTGCTTGCAGGTAAATAATATATATTTCATTAATTTGGGATGCGGAACGCTCACTATCGATCGCAAAGGGAGGTTGGCTTCCATAGTATCCAAGGAGAAAAAAGATCGTCCTTCCTGCTAGTGCTTCTCAGATTTCTCACGGTCCGCCATCTTGGATTGCAACGTCACGGCGACCATCTTGGATGGGTGTGACCTTGACCTTTGACCGTAACCGCAGGAATGATCGCAAGCACACGGATTAACCATCAAAATATTGATAAGAATAATCAGGAGCACACGGAGAAAACCGCCACAAGTTTTCTTTGATAACATAAAAAAACAAAAAAAAATTAATAAAAAATTAAAAATAAAAACAAAAAAAATTCAAACATTCTGGCTTGTACTAGAACTCTATCTTTGCTCAACAATGAGAAGTTCACAAGCTAGCAGAATGTTTGAATTTTTTTTTTGTTTTTATTTTTAATTTTTTTTTTATGTTATCAAAGAAAACTTGTGGCGGTTTTCTCCGTGTGCTCCTGATTATTCTTGCCAATATTATGATGGTTTTCTCCGTGTGCTCCTGATTATTCTTATCAATATTTTGATGGTTAATCCGTGTGCTTGCGATCATTCCTGCGGTTACGGTCAAAGGTCAAGGTCACACCCATCCAAGATGGTCGCCATGACGTCGCAATCCAAGATGGCGGACCGTGAGAAATCTGAGAAGCACTAGCAGGAAGGACGATCTTTTTTCTCCTTGGATACTATCGAAGCCAACCTCCCTTTGCGATCGATAGTGAGCGTTCCGCATCCCAAATTAATGAAATATATATTATTTACCTGCAAGCAACACGTGGCACCATCTGTTGACGACAGCCAGAACTACTTGCATCAATTTGCTTTGCATTAGATAACTTAACTCTCGCTGATGAAATATTTCTAAAACTCTATTTAAGAAATGGTTCCAATTGGAGAAAACTGACAGTTTGTATATAACATTAGTCACAGAAGCTACCATGGATCGTGGTTTGTTATCTGCAGCTGAATCGGAAGGAAGCCGCTGTAGATACTGTGGCAAGGATTTTGCCATGAGGAGGAATGCTAGACGTCATGAGAAGAATGATTGTGCTAGAAACCCACTACGCAACATGTTAAGCTGTAATCGTTGTAGCAGGTTGTTAACACGAATTGACAGCTTAAAAAGACATGGTAGAACATGTAAATTCAAGACTACTTACGGCATAGAGGACACCGATGGATCCACTAGACTAAAGAAGAGTGATCTGCATTACGACAATAATTTTCCTTGTCCTGAGCGTGATGGTATTAGCTCACCCGATCGTGAGGAAGAACATAAATTGAAGGATGCTAATGACTTCGGGGAGACTAAAACTAATGGCAGTAACAACACCGTGAAAAGTGAGAATACATTCAAACCTATATTCAGTAGATCCTCCATTCTTTGTAAAAATGATGGACTCCTAAAAAGGAAGCATGAAGACGATGAAGTCACTTCGACATCATCGATAGCGAATTCATACGGTAATCTGGGTGAAGAGGATGTCTTCTACAGTGATTGTTACAGTGACTCTGAGGCTGTTGACAAAGGCATAGACTGTGATGAAGCACCTAGAGCTGACAAGATCGAAGAATGTGGCGATGTCCTGAGACCGAAACGATGGAAACGTCGTGTTATAATAAATAAATCTGATAATGCTTATTATGATCACTGGGACGATTGTGATATTAACAGTATTTATAATAAACAAGCAAGTAAGATGGTGGTAGAAGAGATTGATTACACATCATGGAAAGATCCAAACATATTGGTTGACCGGCTAAGACTTCTACATGGCTCGCTTTGAGCAGGAAACTATTCGTGCATAAAAGAAATATCCTTCATACTCAAAGAACTGAGGAAAGCTGGCTACATACAATAATGGCTTCTTTTACTTGTATTTGTGTAATGTTGAGAAGTAATTAAATATTGAAAGTAAAAATTTAATGTTTTTATTTCTTATATTCTGATTTCCAACTAAGCCTGTGTGTTTCCGCTAATGTATGTGTGATCATTCCGTTTCCTGTGTGTACTGTGTGTATAATTTTCCTTTCCTGTGTGTACTGTGTGTACGTTTAGTTTCCTGTGTGTACGTTCTGTTTTCTGTGTGTACTGTGTGTACGTTCCGTTTTCTGTGTGTACTGTGTGTATACGTTCCGTTTCCTGTGTGTGTACTGTGTGTACGTTTCGTTTCCTGTGTGTACTGTGTGTACGTTCCTTTTCCTGTGTGTACTGTGTGTACGTTCCGTTTCCTTGTGTACTGTGTGTATACGTTCCGTTTACTGTGTGTACTGTGTGTACGTTTCGTTTCCTGTGTGTACTGTGTGTACGTTCCGTTTCCTGTGTGTACTGTGTGTACGTTCCGTTTCCTGTGTGTACTGTGTGTACGTTCCGTTTCCTGTGTGTACTGTGTGTACGTTCCGTTTCCTGTGTGTACTGTGTGTACGTTCCGTTTACTGTGTGTACTGTGTGATCATTACATTTATTGCATGTAAATTGTATGTATTGTGCGTACATTGCGTTTATTACGTGTTGGAGCTGATGGAGCTGTTGGAGCACTTGTAGCTAATGGTCAATTGAAGCATAGGAGAAAAATGTAGATGGATCTGATGACGTGAATTGTAGCTCTTGGAGCCTGGCGTATATTGGAGAGATCGAATTTTTTTTCGATCAAATGATCCTCTTTTTTAATTTGTAGATTTGACTCTAGTATTATTGTAAATGGTTCTTGATTTGATTTGACTAGCGTATTATTCCATACGGTGCATGTATATAAGCGAGTCCAAGACAGCAGGACGCTCAGTTTGTTACTGACGTCGGCGGTGTAAGGATCACCTAGTTTGTTTCTTCTGGTGCATAAGTCGTGTCAGTTAGCTGTTCTTGAGACCTCGATGTCATCTTTACCGTCTTTAACGACGAACTCGGAGGTTGTACCATCGTCTACGGGGACCTTGACGACAGCTACGATGGAGAATGTGCAGATCCCGTTGGCAACGACGACGTCAACATTGGAGGAGATTTCAACAGATGTGATACCACCATCATCCGAAGTTTCATCGTCAGCAATGGATTCTTCCGCTAATGAAAAGCGTACATTGCGTCGGTGCAAATACTGTGACGCATCATTTACTATTACCTCAAATGCTCGCAGACATGAAAGAAGCAGTTGTTCTAATTATGTTAAAAGAATACAATTTCAGTGCAATAAGTGCAAAAAACTAATTTCACGTCTTGATAGCTTACATCTTCATTATAAAAAATGCTCCGAGAAGTATAATGAACATGGTTATTGTTTTGACTCATGTGTTGTACCAGCTGGTGAGTCTATATAAGTGAGACCTTGGTGATATGAACTTCAGTCCGTCTCTGGCTGCGGTAATGAACGGATCGGATAGTTAGACTTGATTAATAGAACAGTATCTAGCTATTCTTGAGAACTCGATGGCATCATTATCACTATCTACACCAACCTGGATCGAAGGTCTACCATCATCAGTGCAGAGCACGATGACAACGACGTCTACAGCTACACCTGCTCTCTCAGCACAGCAGGAGATTTCGATGCGTGCAACATCTTCCGCAGAGCAGACCTCAAAGGCTTCAGAAGTTAACATGTCAGCAGTGTTACAATGGGTGTCAACAGTTCCAGTGGCATTGATGAAGGAAGGAGCATCCAGCGGTGTTCCATCACCCGACTGCACGTACTGTGAGAAGATCAAAAACTTGAAATTACGGGATTATGTAATACACAATTGTAATAATAACTCTGAACGCATTAAATATCAGTGCAAAAGGTGTTTAAGCAAGTTTGTACAATATGGAAGATTAAAACGGCACCTCAGGAATTGTGATAGACTGGCTGTACATTCATCGGAACCAAGCTGTATATTTTGTAACAAAACATTAGCAAATATTCAAAGTGCACAACGACACGAAATATATCACTGTCCTTTTAATGAAGTTGATAATTCGTCTTTGTGTGAAAATTGTGGTGTACCAATATGTCGACCTGATGAACTGAATAGACATTTAAAGTCTTGTAAAGGACTTGGTCCATACAACAAGAAGACTGTTTGAATCGAGAAATCCACAAGGGTTTAGTAATTTGCCTGTGTATTTTTTTTGTACTTGTAGTAGTGTAGTATGTATGTAATAAAAGTTTTTTTAAAAGAACTTGCGGTGTTTTTTATTTTCTCAAACCTTACACTTTAGTGGTACTTTTTTAAAATATTAATGTTGTTTTGTATCGACAAGGGATCGAACCAAGGACCTTAGTCGATCCAATCAATCAGTATATAGATTACAAATTTATTTAATGAATTTTGAACATGGTTTATGGCAATTTTTTTTTACATAAAATTAAACATTATTGCATCGATCGGGTATCGAACCAAAGACGGGAATCCATCGAATCAATATGTAAGTTAATGAGTGATTTATTGTATGAATTTTGGAATTTTTCCCGAATTTCTAGCTAAATAATTACGGATTTTCAAGATGGTGTCCAAATTTCAAGATGGCGGGTGTCACAGTAATAAATGATTACTGCACTCTAGCGGATAAGAACTAAACTAACATGGTGTCAGCGCACTCTAGCGGCCGAAAACAAGATGGTGGTCTCCAGCAACGAATACAAGATGGCGGACATGACGTCATACTAGGTGACGATATATATGCTTTAAGAAAAGTGGTGGGAATCAGTCTGCCTGTAGCCACCATTAAGGAAGGAGCCTGTCGCCATTTTTAATTTTTTTGCACTCGTCGGTTTCGAACCGAGGACTCCGAACTCCGTGTCGTTAATGTATATTTTTTATAAATATTTTATTAAAATTTTATTATTTGAATTTTTTTATAATTTTTTAAAAAAATTCATTAAATTCGGATACTAAATAAAAAGTTAAAGATGGCGACCGTAACGCAAATTGCAACGGTGACGTCATCATCCAAGATGGCGGAACACACAACGCCGGAATTTTCGAGAACACACAATTACGTCATCCAAAATGGCGGATCCAAGATGGCGGATCCAAAATGGTCGCCGTGATCTACTTGTCCCGTTACGTTATGTCCCGTTACGCTGTGTCCCGGTACACTCATCCAAGATGGCCGCCATGACGTCACAATCCAAGATGGCGGAAAACACCACAGACACCACACCCTGGACCCTGTCCTCGGCCCGTCATTCCTATACTACGTGACGTAAAAGAAAACGCAAGCGAGCTATCGGAATAAATTCACAGGAGAGTTCCTTGAACAGTTGTAATTCCACGAGAGTGAAATTAATTAAGACGGCGCGTCATACCGAAACTTTGACGAGGCAAAAACTGTGCTCGCCTCCTCCTCAACTCCCTACCTCCGCGTTGTGTGTTTGGTGTAATGAAAGGGCGGTGAGTTCAGCACGGACGGGACTGATGCCAGAGGCACATCAGGGGACTTCGGAGTCCTCGCGCGAATAACGAAGACGCCCTGCAGGCCTGTCCGGGGAGAAAGCCAAGTCAAACAAAGCAGACTTAATGAGAAAGGCCAGCGCGGAGGTAATGAAGAAGACGCGCCCTTCTTGTTGTAGATTTGAACTGAGCGAGTCAGCGGGAGAGTTCGTAAAAGAGGGGGGGGGGGGGGGTAAGGAGCCGGGAGAGGGGCCCTGGAAGTGCGTCGGAAAGGAGTATTAATATTAAATACCTCCGAGACGAAGAAACACTCCCTCCGCTCTTGCGTCCCTGTCGGAGGAGGAGTGGAGACGACCTCGAGTAAATTACAATTCATTACCCCCATTCATCTCATTACCGGAGGACGTATGTCTCCTTGATGTGCTCCTCTCTCGGGCTTCGCTCTCCGACCTGGCACCTTCTTCTGGACGGTGAGCGACAACTCGTCCAGAAGGCGACGGGGTGCCAGGGTCGTCTCATTGTGTAACTTGGAACACGAGTTAAACCGATCGCAAGTGTTGCAAGTGTTGTTATCTTCGAGGCAATTCTGACGTGAATACGTCTTAAAAATTGCTTCCATAGTGGGAGGCTATTCAAAAAAACGAATGATAACCAAATCGGGGGATAAAGTTTGGTGTTGCAGCAACATATATATTATCTCCATCGAAAATTTTATTCCACCACTGGATAGCTAAAAGATCAAATAACTTGTTACGATAAGTGAGGACTGTGTCGCATCGCGCACGGTGGACGGGGAAGTGCCGCCATTTTAAGGTCGTTTTTCTGCGTTTCAAGATTTTCATTTAGTATAACTTTTTACTCGGAGAAACTACGACGTTCGTTTATGTTTCAATCGTCAGCTCTCGTCAAAATATATCGATTTCCTATATAAAACATTACACTCATGAATATGTGAACATGTACGGTGTTAAAATAAAAAAATAGTGTATTTTATATTTTGTATAGAAAAAATTAAGTACCTGTTACGTACACGTATTCACGTACAACACACGGCCGCGTCCATGAAACAGCCACATCCCATTTTTATTTCCCATGTTCCTGATTTGACGCGGTAAGGAAATGAAACTCATTGCGTGACACTTCGTTTCGCTACAGGTCTCTGTATTGAAAAACGATGACGGTAAAAAGTCATTTCCTGGTACAACAAATAGAAACATTTATATATCGTTTGATTATCTCATTGCTTCGATAAATTTTTGTGTGGTGATCCGTCAAAAAACATAATATATTTTTTGTAAGTTTAAAGTGTTAAAACTATAAATACTGAGATAGCATTACATACAGCTTGAACACAAAACTTAGTTTTTTTCTGTTAACTTAGTAAATTAAATTTTATTTTCGACATTATTACAGTGATTCAATATTTGACCATGCCGAATTGCTATTGATCCTCTCTTTATTCAATGGCGATATTAAAATATAATATAATTCTGTATTAATGAATGCGGTATCGGTAACAGAATTATTGTTTATGTTGCCTTCCAATCAGCCATTGTAGTTTTAGTTATTAGAATATCAATAATAACTTTTCTCCTTACAGGTTCCCACAAAATTCTTCACATGGCTAAGATTAGGCTTACTTGTAAACGCTTGTAAATATGATTACGACTGTTTATTTCAGCGAAACGTTACAGTAAATTTTCAATTTTAAAGGAATGTATGGGTTTCATGTACAGTTTAACTTGGGGCCTTATAGACATGTTCACTAATGCATCACACTCACGTGGCGAGGATAATGGGTTCGATTCCCGCAAACCGGTTTGATCCCAATTAATGAGCACTGAGTCGGTTTTAACCAATTTTTTAGGAGCATTCTACAATTTGGGAGAGGATGCACACTAAACTAAGAAACAAAACACAACACTTAGAACTATTTCAAATTAGAAACATACGACTTAGAACTAACACAACTTTGAAACACGTTATTTAGAAACACAACGCTGAACAACACAACTTAGAAAATCATAACTTAGAACTATAACAACGTAGAATCACAAAAATTAGAAGTGTCATAACTTAGAACAACACAACACTGAACCGCATATCATAGATTGACCATAACTTAGAAACATACAACTCAGAACAGGCATAACTTAAAAAAAAAATTCTTATATGTGTTTGTAAGTTATGACAGCACCCCAGTTGAGAGGAACCGTCATCATACGACTGTGCACGCATGAGGGAAACCCCTGTAAACAAACACCGCAGTAAATGAAGCGAGGTGGGCGGAGAACTTGTTCTCAGTTGAGGTAATGTTTGCAGCTGGCTCGCCAAAGGGTTGGAACGAGGCCCGCGAGGAGGGGGAAAGTAGCAGAAGGGCGTCTCTCTCGCGCATGCGCGGACGGGAGAACAAATTGCTCTTCCGCGGCCGTGCGAGCCATTTAGCTCAGTTAATTAGTCACGGGGACCTGTTTGTCATTTGTTTTGTTCGACGGCGTGGGAGGTGCTGGGTGTTGGTGTGAGGAGGAGTAAAAAGGGGGGTGGTTACTCGAACGTGCTTTGGGGGGGGGGGGGGGAAGGAGGAGGGGTAGTGGCGCTGAGTAATGGAGGGGAAGGGATGTAATTAAACGGAATAACGCTTTCCTTGGGGGGGCTCCCAAAAACGTCTTCGATGCCTCCCGTTCGCCCTGGAGAATGTGTAGCTGTTCAGTTCATGTCAGAAACGACGCTTTCTCGAGGGAACGGGAGGGTTAAAGTAATATTCTGCCCAGTTGCCATCACTTTAGTATTCACTCCTGTCACCCTCAAGAACGGCTAATTCAACACTCAGTCCTGAGATGACAACTCCGAAAGATTCTTTGCCATCCTAGGAACTTGGCGCGTTGCAGGGATAAAGGAAAATGTAACGGAAGTTCTCGAAATGTCCACATTTACATAAGCTCACGTAGAATACGCGACATGCGAGCTTCTTTTAAAACTCAAAATTAATTCTCTGTTTAAAAGCACTTAACACTATGTTGTAAATATTTAACAGAATGATCCTAAAAGAGGCATAATGTACTTTTGAATTATAATAAAACTGAAACTATAACGACGACCTGTTTCGAAAGTTACTGTAGGAAAATTTAATTAACCGTTTCTTTTTTGAAGTTTAATATTACTCTCAGTAAAGTATCTATTTCTACTTTGAAAGATTAATTTAACTGCACACTTTCTTTTAAGTTGAAAGAAAACGGAATATGTTCGGAGAACCATTTATTCATTATATGAAACATTATCTAGAGTTTAAAATTCAAAGAGAATTTTCCACTCGTCAGTTAGCTGAGTTTAGTAGGGGATCAACTTATTTCAACGTTTCCTTTATACAAAATCCTCAGATGTACTGGAAATATTCTCTATCAGATATTTATAACTGAATATTTTTCCCCCTGTGCGAGCGTCAAGAAATCCAGATGCCCGTAGCAACAACCACCCCATTTCCCTTCGCGGGGAGAGATAGGATATCTCCGAGACAACGTGAGACCGTGAAGGGGGAGGGAGGGGCCGGAGAAAATCAAACATTCATGAGGCGCGGTTGAGTCCACAGGTTTTCCTCCGGAAAATCCTCGTCTTCTCGGCGTCAAGATTTCGACACTTTTCCCTTCCGAATAATATTCCGCCAGCACGTGCGTGGCAACATACATCGAAACCTTTCTTTTTCCCTGTGGGGTGGCAAGGTAGGGTGGAGGGGAGGGGACAAGAGGTCTCAGCGTCGTCAATGGCCACTGGGGGTAGCCGCAATCGGGAGGCAGCCAATGTAAAGGTTATAAAAACTATCCCCCCCTCTCTTTTTTTCCTTCTTTTACGTCCTCCGAGCTAATTTGCTGCACCGATTCCACGCGGACAGTATGGTGCAGGGAGACGAAAGAAAGAAAACTGCCAATCCCAATAAGAATGTTTCCTTTTGCACGCATCATTCTTCGAGCCACCCTACGGCACCACCCTCCTCACTGCCAGGGAGCAAAAAAAAAAAAAACGTATAAAATGGAGACATTTTATATCCCAGCCGGAAATGGAAAACCATTTCGGGTGGAGAAGTACGACCCACCCCCTCCTTTTCCCTTCCTCGAAACCGTCTCCTTCACCCTTGCCACATTTCCTTGCTCCCAAACCACCCGCTGTTCTTGAAGCTGGAGGGGCCGAGCATCATATCACACCGGCGGCGGGGCTGGGTGGCTCCCGCCTCCGTAGCCGCCCCCGGTGCCGCCTCCCTTCCGGACCCTCTAGGAGACGCGTGCATACAAGTCCCACAGTGACAATAGCGTCACCGGCTTTACTCCACGTCATCTTCGTCTCGGTGAACTCCCAAGACCTGTGCATTTTGTCACAGCGAAGTCGTGCTTCATCAAAGACACCAGGGAAAACCGGGAACTATCGAGGAATTAAAAATTTCTAGTGAAAAAAAATACTTAAGTTCAAGGAATTGTAAACGAATACTTTCAAGTGAAGGCCCAAATGTCTCATGGGACGTTGTCTTTCGCGTTCAGTCTTTGCTTGTTGCAATGCTGTAGTGAGAAGCATTTCTTCGGCAGAGTTGCGTTTTTTGACAAGTAAAGGCTGAATTCCGTCTGTGACGGTGTCTTGAAGAGTGATGTGAGTAACAGCACAGTTAACAGTTTTCAGGGTTTCTGTTTTCACAGTGTGAACAGTTTTTTGTCATACCACTGACTAATCCGTAACTATACGTTGTGACTTTTGCAGGTTAAGAAGACGCACCACTTATTTAATTGTCCTTTTTCTAGGCAAATATTAGGTTTTACTGTTCAGTAAAATTTTTTATGACTTTGGAAAGTGTTAGGGTTGGTTTTTCTACCTACCATGAAAGTGAGGCATACTTATAATTTACGGCAGGTATATCTAAATAACCCGATTGTGCACAATATTTAAAATATTAGATTTTTTGATGTATTTAGGAAAATAATCAACGTAGTGTTGTACAATAATGAAGTTAAGGTAAAAAAATGTAGTGACATCAAACACTGCCAAAACGTATCCAAAATGTGAACACAAGCTCCACTCACCGTAAGGTAGCCGGCATTCGAAGTATAAACACTTGAAAATCTCTGTTGCGTTACAATCGGCAATTTACCGTTAACATTAATATACTACCTCTTGTCACAAGCTCGAAGTTCTGACACACTAGTGTAACTATAATTAAGTGTCAAACTGCAAATAATCACCACCTCGTGATTTTGGATGATTATTATGTGTTTCGCTATGAGACTCGGAAAGAAATATTTTAGAATAAATAATGTTTTAGCTGGGATATAAATTTTTTTCATAAGAAAGTTTGCAAATCACAATTAACTTACTTTTTTAGAGAATAATAAATATGAGTTATATGAAATTAAGTCACATATTATCATTATTTATCATATACTATGCAATAAATAAAAACCAGCGCGTCTGTGAATCTCGTTATTATATTAAATATAATTTCCCTTCTAGATAATTAGAGATATAACCAAATAAACTAAAAATTTTGGTATTTCTGTGTTTTAGTCTGTAAGAAGCGATCAAATGCAAAGACTGCTGATGCTTTTTATTTGAAAGTATACATAATTTTAGGTGGCAACTCCGGAATAAATTTTCAAGCTATTCAGAAATTGTGATTTTTTTTTTAAATTGAGAATCTTATTACAAATATTTATTCTTATATTTTGATTGCAACGTAAACAAATTTGATGACTTTTGTCAATTAATAAGTATTTCTCATTAACAACAAATGTTATGATTAGTTTGTTAGTTTTATACATAAATTGCATTTAATACTTCGAGTCAATGTGCATAAATGTGTGGTTTAAAAATAACTTTTAATGTATTTATATATTGAGTTCAGTGTTGTAAATTTTTAATAAAAAAGGCCAATAATATGTTTAAGTACGTAACATTATTTACAATTAGAGATTTCATTTAATTGTTTGTGCTTCCTTCTGAAAGTAGAATTTTATTAGTTTTTTTGGGTATTCTTTAATATAAATATTTACTGTATTGTAGGTTTCAAATCAATTGATCTGGTATTCTATTTTAATATTCTGTGTTAATTATTTTGTTCATGAAACTCTGCAGTTCTTGCGTTTCAATAGTAGCGCAACTAAAATATGGGCACTGAAAATTATGATTATTGTCTACGGCAAAAATTTCTTACATTACACTTTTAAAGTGTTGAAATAAAGCAGACTATTTTCTGCTTCAAACAAATGATTACACTTGTAAAATAAAACGCAACTTCGCACTAGAACAGACGCGAAAGAAAAAAAAAGATAACATACGCTGGAAACAAGCGTAAGATGAAAGTAGTATGAACTGAGGTGAAAACATTGCCAAGAAAGCCAGCCGAAGGGAAAATTATTTTGAAAAAAAGGGGAAGGGTGGGGGGAAAATTGGTAACGAGTGAGAGCAACGCTTCTGAACCAATAACCTTCTTTCTGGCTTCCAGAGAGTATGAAATTTTATGAACTTCTGCGTGGAATTTTTCCACTCCTACTTACCCCCTTCAGGAGTAAAAAAAGGCCCTGGAGGCGGACAGGAAAATTTACCAACCGGCTATAAAACTGGAAATTCAATGCGTGCGGGCGGGAACGTGCGGGGGGGCACAAGCGTCGGTGGGAAAAGGGCGGCGGTTGTTAGGTGGAAATATGGGCATGGACGCCGAATAAAAGGAAAGAAATATGGCGTAGTTGTATAATATCGAATATCGGCAGGCGGTGACTGTTGGGGGAGGGGGGGGGGGGGGCGGAATATCGCGAGCAGGGGCGTAGCTTTTCGGGAAAGGGGGGGGGGGGTGTTGGTCGGGCGCACAAGTCGCTTCAAATTGTAGCGTGTGTGTACGTGCATCGGGGGGTGGGGGAAAAGAAGTTTAGCGGGTGAAGGAGGGAGGGGGGTGAATATTGTCACGTGAGGGCACGGTAGGAATTTTACACGACGATGAAAAGCAAAAATGCGAGACAACGGAACCATAACGGTAAATCATGCGTCCGGCTAGAGAATAGGACGGAGAGAAAAAGAGCGGGGGGAGGAAAAAAAATACAAATATATACACCAACGAAACCTAAAAGCTGGTTGAGCGAGTCTTTCTGGAAAATGGATATCTGAAATTTACGTGGCGTTGCGCAGTAAATTTGCGAACTGGAGAAAGCAGTGTGCCGGGATACGCGCCGTAGCTTTTGAACCCGGCCCGTTTGTTGAAAATATGGATCGGCAATTTTTATTTACTGCCGCCTGGCAACATGTTGGTTAGCAGCCGAGCCCCATTAAAACAATGGTGTGCTCCATTCATGAAGCTGTGGTAAAAAGGTCCATTAAAGCCCTTTGGATAGTTTGATTCATTAAATGATCACACTTCAAGCCCTTTAGATAGTATAAAGAAATCCAATAATGTTCTATAAAACAGTAAACGTTGTATGAATTTATTGCACAAAAATATCCTTATGGTTTTGCTGTTAATATCAAAACAATTAACATTTTAACTGAAATAAATACAAATTTATTTGCTGTAGTAATTTGTTTTATAGAAATCGAGGACAGATTAAGCAAAATTAATTGAAGGGAATTAGTAGCTAAAAATCAATGAATATTTAAAGAAAATAAATGTTAATAAACTTCCAAATTGTGTTAAAAATAAAAAACACACATTGCACAATGAAAAGAAGTACTAAAAGTACAAAAAGCTTGCTATTCAGGAAAATTGATGCAATTCGTATTAATTTTGGCTAAAATATATTTATGGTTTAAGTGGTTTACAAACATAAATAAGGTCTATATTACAGTAGCTTTAAGTAGACAACAAATCCCATGATTATTTTTAACTGCCCATTAAAAACACACAGAATTCCTGTGTTAACAAATGAACAGTATTTCTTTGCATAAGCATGACGCATGACCATCATGGCTAAAAATAAAATTATATTTGAGTCAAACACCAATGAACTTTTAAGGGAATAGTCCAGAGCATTGTTTGAAAGGAAATATTATTTCTTTACGAGGATAAATTATAAACAAATTATTTTTAATTTTAAAGCTTGATAATTATGTTTAAGTGTTACTAAAGTTATAGCGTTTTAATGTGTAGTTAAGCTGTTAAGCAATGGAAATATACCATTGAAATTTATTTAGAAATAAAATGTTATTTCGCTTTTTATATTGCAGAAAATTTCTTTGAAATATTTGTTGCTTTCAGTACTAACTAGTTTTTTATTGCCTTATGTACATATTTGCCTATTAGTAAATGAACGCTTTTGTTGGCGTCTAATAATTAATTTTTGCAACACGGAACGAAACAACTCATAATGATTTTATTTTTTAGCTTTGAGGGGCGTAGGAAAGCAAAATTCTATACTAAGTGCAAGCATAATGTGGTGTATTACAATTTTTACAACCGCGCACACAAAGAACTCGTAACTACTACTTGTAAAGAAACTCGCATCTAAAACAATATAATGCTGTCCGGTATCGTAAGCCACCATTATATAAATAATATTTTGTTCTGAAAAAAATAATTACATAAAGACGCAAGGTAGAAAACCAGATATCCATTTTAGGTTTTCCCAAAAAAATCGTGTTCTCATGAACGCTGTTAAATAATTTATCATCCCACTTACAGTATACAATAAGTTTGGAACTAAATCTGTATACAAATGCAGAAAGAATTTTAATAAATTGTGATCATAACAAAGTAATCACGTTTTCATACTCCAGCTATATGGAACGTTTTTATATTGGTTTAAAGAAAACACTGGGTTCGTAACTGCTCTTGCATTCGTTTGGAATGTGGGTCGCCTCTCACGTGATATCATCAGCCTGTAGAGAATTAAGGCTGTGATATGACCGTGAGACAAATTAGTGAATAATTAAATTCAATAATGAACTAAGCATTGCAAAAGTTTCAGGAATAAGGAAAATAAACATTGGCAATGAGTGAACTCTGAAATACAATAGTATAAACTTCAATAGATACAATTATTATGAAATTTTGTCGTCTTAAAGAATTTCATGTAGCCAATTACAAATATACGATACTACAATTGAGTAAAAAGTGAGAATAAGTGGCATAACACTTGGATCCCTTAAAATAGTTATTATTAACACTAGTTAACGTTTGAAGGAACCAAGAAGTATAAGTTAAGTTTTCTTATAAATATTGTTTTTCATTAAGTTTGAATTATTAAAATAATTAGGCACAGTGTTAAAATTTTTTGTTACGAGTTATTTGTAGAAGAATTGAAATCAGATATAATTTTTTTTAATAAAAGAAAAAAAATCCTTCAACTACATTAGAGAAACGAATTTATTTGCAAGGGTTACAATATACTGCATCTTTTATCCTTCCACTGTATACAGAGAAAACCATATTTATTTGGAGGAAAGCATGCATGATATTCATCTCTTGTATTGAACGTTAGCGTGTAAAATAAAAGTTAAAAAAAAATACACACAAACTTTGAGATATTTTTAAAAATTTCGGGAAAACATATTACTTTATTGATTATAATGCCACAGCAACCTAAATTATTAAAATAAGTTTTAAGATAAAATCGTGAGATAGCTCTGGAGCGTTTATTTTGCAGGAGAATCGCAAACGCCTTAAAGCGACTGTTGTTAGATCAATACATAGAGCGGATTTCCCTCGACATGACTTCCTTCGGCCTAAGAACCCGGATAATTATGGTGATTAATTAACATTTCAAAAGATGTCTTGTTGCCCGTTTACCCCCCACCCCTCCCCCTTCTTACACTTTTCGGCACTTCTGAAGGGACTGCGTGGCTGTCGAAGAAAGGAGGCGCATGGCAAAGAAATGGAAAGAGCGGCCGATGGCAGAACAACACGAGACCTTTATTTTCCGCAAGCGAAAGAAGGGAAGGGGGAAAAAATTAGCTACGGTTGGATCGTCAGCGGGGGGTCTTTGATTGATCAAGCAATTAATCATTTTATCTCCCGCGGCTTGTTCAGCTGCGTAATCTTCAGCCGTCCTCAGTGGATCTGTCGTCTCGTTCACTTTCTTCTGTGCTCGAAGAAATCTTGGCTTAACCCTTGGAGTCGACGAAAGTACTTTTAAAAAAATTCCGTCAAAGAAAGCTTTGTGAAACAAAAATGCCGATGATATATTTTATCTGAGTAGTTCATCGCCATTATCATTTAATTGGGAGTCGCTGAAATTCGTAATCCTCTGTTAAAAAAGGAATATGGTTAACGTACTTAATTTTATGAATGCACTTACGTTGTGCAGTGATAGTTAAAATAAATAATTAAAATATTTTAAGTGTTTACGTTCGTATTTACACATTGGTAAAAATAAGGGTGATAAAGTTGCACATACAAATATATTTTTGTTAAAAAGAAACATGTTATGGGTCGGGTTACCCCTACCCTAAACATGTCTTTAAAATCCGAATTTATGCCATCTTTTGTGGGTAAACTCTTTTGGAGCTGTAAATATATAACCAGCGATGTTTCTAGAGAGTTCGTCGGAACGCCTGGGAGTTAGGCGACTAACGAAGCTTGTGCGCGGTTAATTTGACCACCACGTCGCCCGCAAGTGCGCTCAGATTTGGCGAGCACTGTAAGGAACTTGCCAGGCTTAGAAGACCTTTGCCCCTGAGGGGTGTACAAACCCCCTGCCACGAAGTGGAGAGTTATTTTGTTGGGCATTTTGTACAGATTACATCAAGTACAATTATTTAGGGGGGAAATTGATAGTTTATCAAAAATTGGTACACAAAAGCCGCGAATTATCAAATTTGAAGTGAAATATTTTGAAAATTATGCTTCTGAAACAAAAAAAAACACTACAATTGTAAGTGCCCATGCACAACTCTTTTAGATGGAAAAATAATAAAATCTGTGAAATATGGCCTTAAACGCCGCCGACAGCACTGGTACCCCCAGTGCTTACGCCCGATCGACCTCGACGCCAGTAGGTGTACGTATACGCCCAGTAGTTCCGGAGTTTCGAAATAGCCTTTGGGGGTGACGTCGAAGAGGATTGACGTCACAATAAGTACTCGTAGGTGAGCGAGTGATGACTCGCTCAACGAGTAAAGAAAAAAGTATTTGAACTCGTGGAATGGGTTCTTAAGCTGGCAAGGCGAGTGTGACGGCGTGGATGTGGCGTTTGTGGCGGCGAGTCTTTTGAACATACACGTTGCACGAGTAGCGGGACCTTCACACGTGACTGACCATTACTGGACTGATTTCCGCTGAGTGGTGGATGTCACTGCTGGACGTCAGAGAGCGAGTTGTACAGGCAACGCCAGTCTGGGTTTCCATGGGCCGCGAGCTACGAGTGTCGGGAACAGGAAGTCCTGGGTGCCCGAGTGGTTTCCAGGGAGTGAGTAGACTGTAGTGTCGGAGGACGCTGAGTACCTGGGTGGCCCTGGTGATAGGAGGGAGCCCGTTGCAGCCACAAAGTGGATGAACGAGTGAGCTACTCGCTCTTTGGCAGTAGTCACTCCACTACTGGACACGCACCGAGCTCTAGAAGACCAGTAACTTCCCCGATTGGAACCAGGACATACTTTGTAAGAAGCGTGTTAATTCCCATTGTCTATTGCATACATTTTGTATTGTGCCACTAACGACAAATATTATTCTCATGACGTATTATGCTGCTACTTTGCCATGTGTAACGATAATTGTTTTAGTATTTATTGTGGATATTCTTTTAAAGAAATCAGTTCTGAAACTTTATCTTAATGAGTAGGTATTAGCCATGAAGATCTAATAACTTCCACGTCAGTAAGGTATTTATGCAATGCTCATTTAAAGTTTTAATTGTTATTGTTTTAAAGCAGCAATGCTCAGAACGAGCTTATAAGCGTCTAGGAATTGTTAACCATTTTATGATACTTAGTAGCTGTTTCCCTTTGGCTTCACAGAACAATCGAATCATTGACGTCACGTCTCGAAACCAGCTATAATATTCAAGTCTCTTGTTGCTATTAAATTTTACGATATTTCTACTTTGTAAGTTATGTCAATAAACATTACTGACATCAAACACCCGCTTTCATGCTTCCCCAAGGATGTGACAAAACACAATAAAAATACATAATGCAAATTTAAATATATCCCTGCGGTGTTTGGAGTTCCATTTAAAAATAAAGTAAAAATGATACCACGAATACCTACCTGGCCAAGCAATTTTGTTGTACAAATGGAATTAAAAGACGTTGATTGGAACGTAATCATTTTCCTTGAGACCCACTCCCCTTTACCTCTGTTCCCGGAGCAAGCTAATTTTCTCAGCGGCAGAAACGAGCGTGCAGATCACAAGTAGCCACTCGCGGAGAGAGCGCCGGCAGGGGAAAACAACGTTATCGATTTTCGTAGATGCGCGGGGTGGGGGGGAAAGATCCTGCTGTGATTCGCGGGAGATCAGGCGAGACAAATGAGAACTGATCCCAGGCGAGAGAAAGAGCCGGGATCAGCCTGCCGGCCGCGTGTGTTTCGCCGCCGGATGAGTTTTTTTTTTTTTTTTTTTTTTTGTAATTGGCGAGTGGTGGTAAAGAAGGGTAAAGGGGGTTTCTGGTCTATCTTGACCTCGCGCACAAACGTCCGGAACGGAAGGAATGAAACACGCGTCCCCTGAGCGCGATCGAGGATCGACAGGTGTCCGCTACAGTGTTTGACGTATTGCGCTGGGGTTGGATCGTGACGTTTCGACTACTCCCGAAGCCGTGTTGTCAAATTGGGCCAACGCATTGTTTTTTTTTTAAGTTATACTTCTGTAGGCGCGTTATAAAAATATGACGAGGATGTTTTTTTACAATACTCGCGCAACATGCAATAAAAATTGACATGATTAAAAAAGTTTCATATAAATAAAATTTTCATATATGCTTTTGAATCATATACTTAAGTGATTAATATTGAACACTGGTCCGTAAAATAAAATCATTTCTTTATTATACATATTTGTGAGCTATTGTGATTATAAATTTGTTCAATATTATTTTTATGTTAAATTAATTTGAATTTTTAATTATTACAATATAATTATTAAATTTTTTGAATTAATAAATAATATTAAACACTCAGCAAATGTATTTCTTTCAATATTAATTAAAAATTATCTTGATTATTTTACCAAATAAAATAATTAATTTTATACACTTGTTTACATCAATATAAAATACTGAGTATTTTTTATCGCATTTATACTTTACTTATTTTATCACACCAGTCATTTTATTTTATTATTTTCATGAAAAATGAAAGTTATTTTTTTATCACGTCAAGTTAGTATAACTCCTGAAGCGCGTGCGTAAGTACACGCACCTTTTTTTCCAAACACCAAGCTTATGAATTTTTTTCTTGCCTTACTTCAGGATTTCTAATTAGAGAAAAATTTAATCCTCTTGAAACAAATTATTTATAATTTTTAATATCTTAAACAAATGAAGGTGTTAACTTGTACAATTTTTTTTTGCGCTAGTGTATTGACCAAGCGAAATAATTTCTTGGTTTTGATTCTCAATTATTTTGCTATACGAGTATACTTGCAAAATCATTTTGTTATTTGCCAACATGAAAATATTAATGCACTTGAATTAATATCTTCAGGTATTAAGGGTTCACACGCCTTAAGCCACTATACGCCAAAAACATAAAAAAAAAAAAAAATTTGACTGAATCATGTGCGACCAGCAAAGAACGTGAAATTTCTTAGCAGCCAATGAAAATAAGGCACTGACTAGAAAATGCACCATAGAATAACACAAATTTGGCATATTTAAATTATTTTCTGACGAAACATGTAAAACTCTTAGTGAAATGTTCTATTAGTTTTTAGAACATTTATATTGATGATAGCTATTGGCCAGGAGAAAATACAGTGATAAATGTTTGCTTGATATAAAAAAACACTACAAGATTTTATATTATCTTGTATCTTAAAGTACTGCCAATTTGTATGATTACCATGACTTAGCAGTTTACAAAACAAAATACCAAAATCCGTAATAGTAAAAATAAATATTTATAGATAAAAAAAGCCAGTCATGGGGACTGTCAACAGAAGTGATAACTTAAAACTTTGTTTTTAAATGTGTAATATGACATAATTTCTACGTCAAATGTACGTAATAAAATGATTTTGGTATTATATCAGTACGACGTCAGCATGATATAATTTATTCTTACATAATGTTTTAGTCACAACAGATGTCAGTGGTGTGTAAAAATTACATAAAAATTCATTACCTAGCTATGACTTACCAGTGATGTCAGATCTAGGTCATGTATTCACGTGGTAAAATTAACTTCACTTACTGCTACTACAGCATGTCGGTGATGCGAACTTACAAGGAGTCAAACGCGCACATGATAGTCAAGTATATACAATGTATTAGTGTATAAATGCGTATACATGTACACAGGCCGCTGCAATTCGCCAGTCTGGCGCAACACGTCACTAGCATGTCGGTGACATGAACCGATAAGTTTTGCCCCTACCAAAAATTGCTCAACGCTGCTACAGAAGATTTCACTTCAAAAAATAGAGATATCGGCAGTCAAAAAAGCCTTCGTGAAAATCTAAAAAAAAAAAAAAAAAAAAAAAAAATGAAAAAGGACATGAAGGACTAAAATTCAGTTTTATTCTTGGTAAAAACACAAAAAAAAAATAAACACTTGTCATTAAAGCAGCGACGATATGAACGGATGCCTGAATTTGAGTGCCCCGGTGGAGCTGGTATCCCACGAAAGCGCCACGTACAGCAAGTAGCCTACACTGAGAGAAAACAGGCGTCGCAATTGTTTGGAGCCACGGACAAACTGTTTCGAACAGCAGAAACTTCGAGCATCGCTGGAATAATAACCTTTGCAATTGGGAGTGGTTGCTCAATAAAACGATACCTCGTCAGGGTGAGCTGCAAAACCGTGTTGTCATCATAAGTGGGGCAAGCCGTTGGCCCAAAAAGATCACCAGGTGATGGAATGTCCCCTGATATCTTCAGTTTTACTTAATGTACATAATTTTTTTTGTGTGTGTGTTTTCTTAAGTGAATTTTTTTTACCCTCTTAAAGGCAATTCAAACTGTTGCAGTGTTAGAAATTAATAGGATCATGCATTTTTCGCGAAAAGATTCCGAGAGTAGCTGGAAGTTTAAACACTGTAGCATCGTCTGTGTTTCGTGATTGGACAAAATTCTTTCTGATACGTGTCTACTGTTACAACACCAATCATAATAATTCAGTGCGGAAGCAAACACGTCCTGAGTGGCTCTCTCGCAGACGGTCGCCAATCAGAAGGAAGAAACCGCTGGTGCGAGGGAAGCTAGTTGCAGTCTAATAGGCGTTCAAGTTTTTTCACGAAAAATGCCTGCCCCTAGTAAGTAATTGTTTCTTTTTTTAAGTAACAAGTTTAGTTGAAGGATTATTTTACGATGTTACCAACAACATAAAAATAATCTGATATGTTCATAATGCGTGATGTGTAAAAACAATTTTTAAATTATACGTAATGTGTAAAAGCAAATGAGATATTAATAACCTATCTCAACTGACTTGAAATTTTTTTTTTTGCAATAGTCACACTAATTTTTAACTGCCATTTAATTATTATCTGCCACATAGGAGTGTAAAATATTAGAAATCATGTCTTTATCAAAAAGTGGCGATGATAATAAAAAAAAATTAGCTTTTTTGGTAAGAGAAATCTTGGAATCCGTACAAATTTTGGTCTATAAATAACACTAAAAGTTTATTCATCAGATAATTTCCACATATTTTTGAAAACACCTCTACAAGTTTTAATCAATGGTAAGGCCACAGAGTATTAAAAAATTATTAAATGACGTAACTTACGGCATTTAACTGTCAATAGTGATTATGAATTCAGATACAAATAAATTTCTTACATCTTCTCACTGGGGTAAAACAATAACGTCACGACTAGTATACGGACCACATGTTTTTCGAGTTAACAAAGAAAGAAGAAAAAACAAACAAAAATCATCTCGCGATCGCAATGAATACGAGGACGTTTAATTACGGTGGCAGCGGTATCAACCCCATCAGCCCCTGGGCGAACAGATTCTGCGATGTTTCCCCTCGTTTCCGTCGGAGTGACAGCTGCGCTATCACCCCCCTCCCGCAAGCTGTGAGTGATGTCTGTTGCGAGGATTGTGAAGGGCCGGGAGAAGAGGAGAGAGAGAGAGTGTGTGTGTTTAGGTATCGCGGGGTGCGCACAGAGGACTCGCATCCTGTTCAGCCCTCGGGCCCTGCTACTGCGCCGTCGGAGGAGTGAGCAGCAGTCTCCGTGTAGAGCAGGAGGCACGGCTAATTACTCTTCGGCGCCTTCTTGCCTCCGGAAACAGAAGTTCCGCCTTCCTCATTGCAACACTTGTGTCTCCCGTTTCTGTAAAAGGGACTCCGCCATTATCCTCCAACTGTGGCCCCTTGGCCACTTGCAAACTAATTTAATTATTTTTTTTTTACCTTTTTAAAGATGGCACCATTTTAACCAATATTGATTTGTTCACTATATTAAGATATTTCAAGTGATGTTGTTGTGCCTATTACATTTTTTAAGTTACACTTCTTTGTGTGTGTTATGAAAAAATGATGATATTGAATTTTTTCGATACGAGCTCTCAATGAAACGAATTTTTCACAGGATGAAAAAAATAAAAAAATGGCTACATACGATTAAAAAATGTATACATTCTTTTAAATATTATATTTATGTTATTATTTTTGAAAACTGGTCCATATAATTAAAACAATCTATTTATTGTGAGTATTATTGACAGATAAATGTTTGTAAACTTTTTCAAGTGTATTTTCAAGTGTACCGTTACAGACGCGGGGGAAAGTACACGACGCGCGACAGATACCCAGGCGTCTGGCGGACCCGCACGGCCGCAGACGTCACGCGCGCGTACTGTTGGGAGAATAGAGCAGCCCCTCACCTCCCCCCCTCCTTTCGCCCTCGCGTCCTCCTTCCACGGCGCTGTTGTCTATCCCAGGGTGGCCTGGGAATCCCGCGAGCTTACAGAGGCCACCGCGCAGAGTGGCGTGAATAGTGAGCCGTTATTCTGGATGCTTCGAGCGCGTCGGGTCGGCCCGGGATGACGCGTCACGTCACAACAAATCAAGTCTGTTCCAGAAAGACTTCTAAGGTATAAAAGAGGCGAAGCCGGCCTCCGCGAGAGTTCCGAGAGTTTCGAAAGTGCGAGTTGAGGGCGAGGAGGACGAGGAGGACGAGATACCCCCCTCCTTTGCGAGCGGAGCGACGGGACCGTGAGAGTGCGACTGAGTGGCGCGAGACTGTGTGTGTGTGGACAGGCGAGACGTTAGGGGTGAACCACTGTTGAGCCTAGCTCCAGTGAGGAGTGTGCACACGTGGACTGGACAGATATTTAGTTATTAATGAACATACTTTTTTAAGTGCGAGTGATTTGTGAACATACATTAAGTGCGGTGATTTAATTAGTAATTATAATATAAGTAGGAAATAAAACTTTGTCAAATAAATTGGGCTATCTTTACGAACCCGTTTTCCTCACTCATAACAGTATTTATATAAGTCATGTTACCATATTTTTAATTTATTTGCATTATAAATTATACATTATTATGTTATCTTTTAATTAATAATTAAAATTAGTAACTTAGAATAACATTCAAGTTATTTATTGATTTTAATTACTAATTTCAATTTAATTTCTTATGCTAAAAAGTTGAATAATTAATTTTATACAAGTTTAATATTAATATCGAATACCGAGTATTTATTTAATTTGATTAAGTTCATACTTTACGCAACGTATCTGTAACATCACTCCAGTCATTTTATTTTTTCTTTTTTATTATTATTTGCTTGTAAAATTCAGGTTAGTTTTTATTACTCCAAGTAAGTATTATTTCTAACGCGCGTACTTTTAGTACAGCACTCATGTTTAAAAGTATTCTTTTTGTCTTTTATATTATTATTTATAACTTTTATAGGGTAAATGTAGTTTTTTTATGTTACATAAAATGTGACGGCTGAGGCGACAGCTGGGAGCGCAACGGAAGACGGTGACGTGACGCAGGGGTGGAGCGCTGGACGAACTGGGACTCGTCGAGGCTGCCAGGAGGAAATGGACGCGTGTGGGCCGGTTCAGAGCAGCGAGAAGAACAACGGACCTCTGCATGCCTTGAGTGCAATTATGCAGAGTGCACTACCTTTGGGTGGACGCCGCGTCTACATTTACTAAGCTCACACGTCGGACTTAGCCTTTAAGTTGGCCCTCCGGCGAATAAACGTTACCAGAAGTCAGTGTTAACATGCTAACGACTTTTTAACTGTCTGATTTATGGTGCATTAATTGGTCGTACCGACTATTAAAATTTTATTGATTGCAAGTAATCTGGTTTTCACCTGAGTTTTAATTTTCGCCAATGCACTTATTTAAACGTTAAGCAGCACGCTAGAGACTTATTACAAAATTATATGCGTTGGCATCAATCTAACCATGCTACTACTACGTCACACTACGTCGGGCCCTGTGCGACCATGTGAGCACGAGGCCAACATAAGCGAGGCAAGTTGCGGACTTCGGAAATCAAAATTGATGTTGATGATCTATGCTCTCAAGATTTCGTGATTGCATTTACAAAAATTGGGATTTTTTTGGTCGCATCAGCTCGAGAGACGTAAGAACAAATTTGTTTTAAATTAAGGATGTTGTGTGCTACAAGTTTAAGGCACTTCAAAGAAAAGTATTATTATAATATTTATTTATTTTGGGAATTTTAATGCTGTAATTAAATTTATTTAATATTTTAATTTGCATAGCAAAATAATACCCGTAGTATTAAGTTTACCGCTTATACTTTGCTCCCAGTTAATATCCAGTATATTTTAAAATGTATGATTTTTTATAAGGCTTTTGTTTTATTACTGTAAATATTGCTCTTCGCTCAACATCGCAGATTTGGGAGGGGTTAAAATTAAGTTTGAATAGCACTTGGTTTGCTACTAATTTATTGAATATCTTTGTTAAACCCTTTGTCTAGCTTGACGACGGTTGATGTGAACAGCTTGTTTATATCGTTTGCTGAGAATAAACCTTCGGTGCTTCACAGGTTGAGTGCCGAGCATACGTTTTTGGTGATATATGCTTGTCTAGTAGTTGCGTTATATCACCTCCTCAACGTATGTACTACACATCTCGAAAAATCTTGTGTATTTACGTACACTTAAAGATACACACGTTACGTTCATTAGACTGTTTTAAATAGATTTATTCTTAAAACAATCATTTTTTTTACTGCTGCACAGAATTTTGGTTGTATATATATATATATATATATATATATATATATATATATATATATATATATATATATATATAAAGGTAACAGAACAAATGCATGAATTTAGTACTGTCCACGTACAATCCTCAAGCGCACTCGTCGGTGTTCAATACAAGTTTCCTCTTTCCCCTCCCCGCGATTCAGAATGTGACCACACGACGTCGTTAAACTCCATCTCCTATCACACGCTTCCCGCTTCCCTTCCTCCAATCAACTCCATCCATCACCACCGGCCCGCGCTTGCTTTCCTCCTTTCTCGTATTCGTTTTTTAATTGAAAAAGATTAACGCCGTTCCCTGGAAAACTGTTGTAATCATCGCTCCGTCAGCACGGAAGGTTTGATCCCGTTTTATGGCTCGTAAATAATAAAAAAAAAGAGGTTCGTTTGAATTTCATTCCCAGCCACCCAACTCCCTTCGCGAAGGGCGTGTGTCATGAGATACGGCTTTTCCTCGGGAGAAGAACACTCTATGTCGCCCCCTTGCTCGACCGCTGCGGATCCCGTTCAGACCAGAAACGACCCGAATACCTCGCTTTCCTGAAGTTCACTGTGAGTAGTCACCAAGTAAAAGCCTTGTATGTGTACGTAATTCACAAGGCCTAGCACAAATGAAATGCAAAAATTTATTTTGGATAATTTGTCTTTGCATGACTAAGGACAAGTCATTTTAAAACAAAACCAATAAATAAAATATCAAAATGTATGTCTGTGAATTTCAAATTGTTTCATATAATTTTTTTTGTATTGAAAATTTTTTATACCTAAACCAAATCCACCAGTAAAATAAAAATTATCTTATTGAACTCAAAAACCACTGATGCAAAAAGACCCCTAAGTAATACTTTATATGTGTTTTTAAAATATTACAATAGAAATTAAAATAATATCATATGAAGAAATTAAAACAAGTTTAATAAGTATTAAAACCAAAACGGTATTTCTTATTTAGAATGGCTCATTGAAATGGCACGTTAAATATAGCAAATAATAGAGTAAGTTAAATAAATAAAAATATATATTTTTAAAAAAACTTTTGAAATTTTTTATGTGTAACATCTTAACTCTAGGTATACGGTTTTTGATGGCAGTAATTTCGTGAATCGAAGGGAAGTCGCATGGAACGGTAATGTGTTACAACCACGGTGCTGCCATCTGTAACGGATGGCGCGAAGAAAAGTTCACAAAGCCAAAGAGAAACATAATAGTATAAACTGTTCAATGAATTTTAACAAGATTGGAAGAACTTTAATAAAGTTTCTTGTTGAAAATCAGGTCCAAAACCGGGGTTGAGTATTTTGTTTCAATGCTTTTTTCGCTTTTATCGGAGCTGTTTCTTTTAGTTTAATATTTCCGTCTGCTAATCAAATGTTTCGATAATCAACGTAGCGAACGTGCTGCTATCTGCGTGTGATGGTGGTAAGCCACATTCATGACTCCAGCAGCGGCGGGTGTGGAAATGCGCACGTGATTCGCGTCCAGAAATGTACTTGAAAATATATTTTGCATATATTTACCACGCTTGGCATTGAACAGCGCGAGGCATTAAATGTGGCTTTTACAATACTTTATAAATGCATAGTTTGTGATATGAATTCATTTCTGATAGTCATTTGTATGGAGTGAGTATTAATAAATATGTTCTGCAATTGATATTTCGTTTTAAAATTTATGGCTCATTCTTTTTGGCGCCATGTCAATTAATCTTTTTTTTTTAATTCGTACATAGGAAAATCACTAATTAGTTTTAAAACTAACTATTACCTTAATAAAAATAATAAAACTTTAATTGAAAACTACACCTGACTCTGTTCAATCAGTCCAATCAATACCCAACCATAATATTATATTAACAGTTTTGCTATCTACCGAGGATACACATCACTGGCGAGTACTGGAATACTTCCTCTTTTTTATTTTATTTTTAATAGTTTTAAAATTTGGACAAACATGTCATTAATTGTCTGGCACGATATTTGTAAAAACATTTTAAACAATTACTGGCCCGAGTTTCAAAATTGGATTCTCCTGAATATAACTCTTTAGCATCATCGCTGCACAATTTAATAGGAATATTTTTATTAACAAATTAAATTCGGTAAAATAACTACATTTGTTTCACCGATATGTGTTTATCAATTTCACCGTGTGACAAATTTAAAATATCTGATTATATTACCTCAGAAAAATATTATAGAATTAAGTAACCATTTTATTAGTCTTGATCGAGAGTTTTGGTATTATTAAAGTTAATCATTATAAAAATTATGCTTAGATTGTTTTAACCTTTACCAGCCTTATTTTCTCACATAGTTAATGGAACAAACATCGTTTTCATCGAAGGAGGAAGAAAAAGGGGGGCGGGGGAGAAATTCAGCGTTCAAATATTGGTTTCCCCACGCATGTGTAGCTATTTTTTTAAAACGTCATTTGTTACGTCTACTAGCATAAAAATTCACAATATGGCAGCCCTAAAGACTTTGGTTGAAAAAAAAAATATATATATATATATAACCAAAATTTCTTTCTGGAACTGCATGGAGTGTAATGCGGCTGAAATAAACAAATTTTAATTATTCATTTATCACATAGCAATACTGAACCCAATAAAAATTGTTGCCAATCATCTAAATTTTTTTTGGTCGCTTTCAGATAGCTGCGACCCATAGAGCAAGGGGTAACTGATAGTGTTCAATGCCTAGCTTTCGGGAGAAAATGGGTGTGAGCAATGGGTGAATGAAAATGAGCACGTTATTTTCATGAGAGTTTTCACTAACGGCAACGCGCAGGTCTCGCCTACCTGCGCCGGTACAATGTCTGCTCATGGTCATGTCATTATTGTAAAAAAAAAATCTAGAAATGCAAAAAAAAATTTGAATTAAAGACTAGAAAACATTCGAAACATTTTGGTTGCATGGAGTATACGAAAATAATACAATTAATTATTTTTAGATTTTTTTTTGTATAATTAAGGGTGCTTTGTAGATAAAGTTTCCATAATCTTGCGAACCTTTATAGAATGTTCCAAAAGAAAAGGAAGAATCCAAATTTAATGAACTCCATTCGACATGATAGTTATGTCAACGACCGTATTACTGTCATTAGAATATATATCAACTCAGCGAAAATTTCATTTAGATATAAAAACCCCAGTCTGAATAGGAGGTGCGCAGAATCCATCTCGTTCTAATGTTTCGCGGAAACTACTAAATATTCTTTTTTACATTAACTCTCCTGTTGGGAATAAAAATTATAATTTCTACTTTTTAAGCCAGGAAAATAAAAATAATCCGGAGCTCGTAGGACGCTGAGTGATTTTTTTTTGTTATTTCTCCATCTGAACAAGAGAGCTCTCGGTTGCAATTTTCGTTGCATGATATTGCTGTTGAAAAGACGAGTTTTACAAACAGGAAACGATTTGAAAAGAAGAGGAAAAGCTGGGAACATGTGTAAACATAACGAGAAAGCTTCAAGTAGCGTGTTTCTCTTTCTAAAAGGATAGCTTTCTTTCATCGTCATATTGAGTTACGTCTCCCGATTCCCCCCGCCCCTTTTTTTTTCTTTCCGGTTCCCTTTGGCCTTTGCAAAACGCCCACGATGGTAAGGCACATTCGAGTGAGGGGGGACGGGAGGAGGACTGGATTGCTTTTAGGGGTGGGGCGCAGTAAAGTATATGTGTACATTTGAGCTGTTCAAACACAGCCAGACACGAGAGGGTAAATAAAAAAAAAGTCGAGGGTGGACTGAGTTGGGCCGGTGACTAGTAGAGGGGTGAGGGGGGTTGTTTTCAGAGCTATAAGGCCTGCGCATCACGAGAATCTTGTAATATCAGATGATAAGCATTCAGATATTCGGCGTCGTATGTATCCAGTCCTTTGATTTGCTTACATAAATAATATCGGCAAGAGCGTCTTCGTCCAACGAAGTACAAAAGTAAAAATATACGTTAATTCTCCGCTCCTACACATATATTTGCATGAGCTTATTACAGCCAATTTTTTTACGTCATCAGTTCCTTAACCTGTCTGAAATAGCTCGCTACCGTGGGGTCTTTGCTTGTATTCTCGCAGTCTGAATTAAATGAGGTTTTCACTCAAATCCCTCCCTAGTTCCGTTACATACAAATTTGATTAAAGTTTAGTTTTTTTTTAAAATTTCAATAGTTTAACTAATTTTACACTAATTTTTGAGAAATCTGTTTATAAATACGGCAAGGAAAATTAATGAAACTAGAAATGGGTAGTGGTTGCGAGTCGTATTTATATGTAATTTCAAGTGCGTGGTTATTTACATACATTGCTTTGTGATAGGTTACATCGTTTTAATTTTAAAGTTTAAAAATAAATTAATGTTTGTGTCTATTGTAATGTAGTGTGGTTAACATTAGAATTTATGTTTACTTAATTTTTTTCTCAATTAATTGTAATTTTTTTAGCATTTAATTACAGTTAGAAATTAGACTATTATTTAGGGGTTAAAATTACAAAAAATTATATTTGTCACTTATTTAAAAATATATTATAAGTAAATTTATTAATTGTGAGTTACTATTTTAAATTGAAAACTTTTCGAAATGTTCACTAACACTATTTTTAGATTAAGAGTTGGTGTTTATTAGTTAACACACTTATTTTATTATTAAGTGGTTTAGATTAAGTAGTGGTGAACACCTTAACTTTGTCACATTTGTTTCATTTGAGCTAATCTAAGATAGGTAAAAATTAGTTGACATTTCAATATGTCAAATGAAAAAAAAAATATCGCTGTATTTTATTTTATCTTATATAATGTACGCACATCTCCACTTTTCAGAGACTTTACTATAGGAAGAAGTGGAGAAACATTATTATTGTTGGGAACTGAAAAAATGTGATGTAAATGTGACTTCGCTAGAAAACCAAAAAAATCATGGTAAAATACTAATATTAAATATAAGGTTTTGTTTCTGACAGACGTACATGAACTTCGCACAAAAAAAAGGAAACCGCCGCTTGTAGAGGAAACGCAAAACAGAGTACATTCATAATGTAAAAATAAACGCACAGGGATTTTATTTCGAGACAGTGTGTTTTAAAAAGAAACAATTTGAAATGTTTGAAATAGGTGATTATAAATCGGTTGAAATGTGTCATTTCTAGCGTATTTTTTAGTTGAGAAGCATTAATTTATAACTATCTATATACATGTGTATTTATAATAGTTACGCATTTGAAAAACGTACGTCACAACCCAATAATTTACGCTACTTCGTTTGCCTATATATATGCTTACGACTTCCAACTAAAAACGGAATAAGGCAGACAACTATTATCTATTACTTCGGCCATGAACGAGATTCTTTTTAATGATATTTATTTAATAAATACGTTTATGGGTTGTTTTTGTTTGGTGTCAAACGTGTATAAATATGACTGAGTATTGTTCAGGAGAAGTATAATACATTTCCGTCATTAATCTACCAAATTAAATACGTTTCCGTTATCGTTTTAACTTTAAAAAAATTACTAGCACGTACAACCAAATATTACAAATTTAACCCAAAAAAGTTGTAATATAAGGAAAAATTTTGTTAAGGAAATTAACCATATTTGCTCGATTAAGCTTCTGGAATAGCAGAATATTAATGTAATTTCATTTTTCTAACGGCGAATAATTTAACGGAAAGTTATTATTATGTAAATATTAATTTATATTCCACGATTTCACTGTTTACCTTCTTGTTTGGTTTAAATTACGACATTTGAAACAGCCAAAAATAAACACATTTGAAAGAATGCGTCAGCAACATTGGCATACTTGGATCGCATCTGTTTTTTCTAGGCATTCAAAAGAGCAAAAGAAAGGCTAATATAATTTACAGAGTAACCTTTTTAATTCACGATCTTACTTCCGAAACGAACGCAAAGAGGAAAAGACTGCTCTCATTGCAAGATTTTTAAGCTAAACATTTTCCCACAGACAAACTCTTTTAGACTAAGTAATTTCAACAAGCATTTCCCCAGAATAAAATACCGTTATTAAGCTTATAATAAATGCTCAAAATATTATTACTTTCGATCACTACGCATAGTAGATATTAAATTTAATTATTTGTGTATATTAATTTAAGAAATTCCATCAATTTAGTAATCAAATTAGCTCTATTATTTCATGGATCGTATTTAAAATTATTATCCCATTACAATCCTGAAATTCGTGGAGTGTATCTACTCTAAAACAAACAAATCGTTTTGGATTTTTACCTTTGGTAGGTATATTTATATATATATATTTTTACTTTTAGGCCACTTGGTCCTTTTTAAATATAATTTAAGTTCCAGTTACTAAGAAGACTTATTTATTTTTTTCTGTCAGAATTTAGTGTATTCTTAAATTAACACGACAGTAAATTAAAGTACGTATTTAAAATTACAAAGTCCACAAAGAGGGCGACAAATCACTCTCAACTTAATAAAACTCTATGACTGACTGACTAACAGACAACGCACAGCTGAAACTATTGCATAGGAGTTCCTTATATAACAAAGGTTACCGACAGGAAAGGATGTTCGAAAATTAATCCCCTAAGGTGTAAAACCGGGGGTGAAAGTTTGTAGGGAAGTTTGTCATTTTTGATGTTGGAAAAATGGAAAAATTTGTTAAGATTTCTGTTTATAAATAAAAGTCAGGTATATTAGTGTTTCTGGGAATACGTCAGAAATTAGGCTCAAATACCTGCACATCGTACACACGGTTTTTTTCATAACTATTTTGCAAACAACATTAAAAATGCATAACAGAGTACTAACTGAAAAATAAAATGTCAAAATGGTAAAAATGATTTGTTTAACCGTTATCAGCTAAGGTGACTGTTAAAATAGTTAAAAATATATTTTTGATTATTTATCTAATAGCCTCTCATTATTAACATCATTACAATGAATATCGCATGCCACCACCCCCATTCAATCACAGAAGCCCAGCTCCAACTGACCAAACCAACAGGGCGACTAGACGAAAGGAAGGCTGTGATTGGCCCACAGCTGCAGCCAATTGGGAAACACGCCTCTCAGACGAGAATATAAAAGGAAGAAGATATTGTAATAACCCCAGTAGGTAACCCTACTGCAATGTGAACCGAAACGTCGGTGATATATTCACCTTGGACGCAGGTAACCCAGAAGCCAAGCTACTTCATCATTACAATAGTTCAAGGTATACCTAAGGTAAAATTGCGTAGTAAAGAAACCATGAGTGCATTGCCGCCCCGCGCTTTAGAAGGACAATTTACAAGATAGAGGAATAAACATGTATACGAATGCGTGCCGGTATGCGAGTTAAACAAGACTGCGAGTAAGCAAGTATGAGATTATGCAATTGCGCAAGCATAAAAGTGCAGTATGCCTACGCAAGAGTGGTAATATGCAAGTGTGCTATAATGGAAGGCGGTATACTCCTTAGCCCACTACACAATTTCCTTACTCTCTGATATTGGCATCGCCTTGGCTTACCCTATCGCCTGCAAAGATATTTCACTGATAAAAGTTTCTTCAGTCTTATTTTGGCCTGAATACTAGAGGATTTGGTAAATTTATTAAGTGCTCTTCCGTGTAAAAAAAATATCCCGAACATGGTATTATTTTATATTATTACTTGTTCGAAAAATCACCGTTAAGTGTTATAAATTTAGCTCATCTTGCATAACATAACCTAAACACACGTTCACACTATTTAAAAAAAATTATTGAAGCTTACCTAATATAATCAACAGTTAATACTATTTAACTGTGACAATACCCTGATAAAATTGGCTGGGCTGCGAGAGGCATTATAAAAAAGTGTTTACTATATGAAACATTCACACAGTCACACTTTTTTTTTAAATTCTTCCTGTCGTTTATCGTCACTAACAGAAACCAAACCTCGATAGAGAACATGCAATTGCAATGCACGCATTAAATTTTACACTACTGCAATCTGTGTTACCGGCTGCAAGGAATTTTCCTTTTCAAAATATTCAATTGTTCATTTGAACGTTTAAATTAATGACGAAGAACAACGTGCATATTTTTACATTAGTATTACCCACTACTTTCTTAGTTGTTCTCTCCCGCTTTCGCTACTTTCAGATAGTCTTCTTTTCAAACCTGCCCCATCGAGCAATGCCCGTTTCTTCGCTTACAATCGTTACTTATATTCACTTACGTTAATCTGAAACGACGTCATCCTTCAACTTACTCTACAGGCTGTGAATAAAATTCACATCAGAAAACTTGGACCCATAACAGTTATTTATTAAAAATAATAATGGTAGTTTTAAAGTTCAGGCGTTAATAACAGAATTTAAGGAATCACGAGTAATTAGCGCCTGCACGTTTACCGAAGAGAAGCGCATCTATCGTGCCTCACCGTTTGACGACGTGACCGAAGCTGTCGTGAATAATTTGTCCCCGATCGGCCGCTTACTCCGATCCTGGAGAGTTTCCGGCGGAATTCGAGACTTTTAGCGACCCTTTCCCCCCTTGCCATTTCGCTTCTCCCCGATGCCCTATTTCTTCCTGGACAACCCCCCCCCCCCCCCCCCCCACACCCAAAACCCTTCCACCGTTCGCCGCCTGTTGTCTCGCCCCGCGCGCAGACCTGGAACGACACCCAAGGCGGCCATTTGTCTTTATGTGCTGTATATCTGCTTAGGCTTTCAGTCCGAGCCCAAACTCCCGCTGTTCCCCAGGCGAACCCTCTCTTCCCCCCCCCCCCCTTCCCTCCAACACCGGGCGAGGTCCTGGACCTGGCAACAGCGCGCCCGGCAACGCCGCGTGGCTGCTTTATCAGCAGCGGTTCATCCATCACCATTTGAATTTGAATCCTTACCCAACACCGCGCGGGCCTGTGCTCTTTTCAAGGTCCTATGAAATATTGTCCCTCGCGCCGCCGTTTGTTCGCGTTTGGTGCCGCGAGACAAAACTCGAATTTAACTGAATTTTGTGATTGTGTACCGTCGGGTGCACCGAGGGTGATTTGTCACACGAGGACACAATTTCAATGGATTAAAACAAATGAAATTCCTGACATTTTTTTTCTCTTCGTTCTTAAATATTGGCCAATTTATTTAGAGAATATTTGTTACTCTAAAAGCCGTAGAAAAATATTTTAACTACCGTTTGTTACTTAAGTAACGTTGAACCATCTTAAGAGGAAAATTACTAATTGTTTTAGCCTTCACGTAGAGCTTTTTTTTCCAACTTAATGCTCAGTAGTGGTATGAAGATATCTAAAATATATTGTACTACCGACGGCATTGTTTGTACTCTAAAGATAATTGTGGAGTTCAGTGAAATGATCTGTGTATTTATGTCATGAATGTTAACGGGAAACTGTGCATAAAAAAGCAACTGCGATCTATCTGAGTTTATAAAAGTAATGATAACCCACACATGAATAGGGAGCCAGTTATCGGATAGATATTAGATGCGGTACCAAACAAAGCATGAAGCTTGCTGGGTTACGAGGAGGTAGGAGGTGACCGTATTCCAGGTATTGTCAATAGGTGAGAATAATGAGAAGCAAGTATACCTTGACTATAAATAATATTTGTACTTTTGACGTGACAGCGTCTAATAAATCGATGAACGTCGGCTGCACACACGAAAAAGTGTCCCGTTACGCACATTTTCCCGTTACGCTGTGTCCCGTTACGCTCATTGTACGCTTGCGCCGCATCTATTTCTCTTCCACTCGAATGTTTATAAAGTGAAGTGAAGAGTTAATGTGGTTTTCATTGCTTATTACAACAATTTCGGCAATAAAGGTTTTATTATTGCATTTTAAAAATCTGATTACTAGTATAATTTCAAGTATTTATTCTTTTATTATCAAAATAAAAATTATTCAATTTTATTCATAAAGTATGCAATCATTTCATCTTTGTTATGACGTTGTCACGTTAAACTATCGTCCGTAAACCGACTATACAGACAACCAATTTTTTTTTAATAAGGGTTTTCCGTTAGCGGCAATTCAGAGTTTTAAATTTCACTGCTATAAATTCATTGAGCACGCCGTTCCAGGTATGTGAACGTTTAACTTCATTCCATATATAAATAAGGGCCAAAATTATCCAAATACGGTACAGATAACAGTGTTATTTAACACGTTTTTTGTTCTAAAATAAAAAGAAACAATCATCCCATTGTGAAATAACCTTGAAATCGGAATGTTTATTATGGTTACTGATTGCAAACGCGAGGCCTTTGAGTAGTAAGGTGCACTTATTACACTTGCTACTTGTGGCCGGGTCAGCTGTCTATTTTTTTAAGTTTTCGTATAATTGGCAGAATGTATGTTGCAGTTATTTAATGAGATATTTTGTGGAAGACCAATGTATATTATTTAATTATTTATTAAATTCGTTAGATGTTTTGTAAACATATGAACCTAAAATATTAGTTGATTTTGGAAAAATTAAAAATAATAGTCATGAAAAACAAGGGTGTGTGTTTGAGAGGAAGAGGTAAAACATTGTCAAAATATAAGCTTTTCCGGGCAAACGGTGCAACTTAAGAGACTGCGCCATAATTAAACGTGTATATTCCAGTGAAATCGGAGTACAGGCTGGTAGTGTTATTCGTCCGTTCCCAGCTGCTTTCCACTAGCACATCGCATAAAAACCCTTCCAGACGAGGTGACTGGCTGATTCCACTGGTTGAGTGGACCGTTATTGAGGAGTGTAGCGATGTATAAAAATGATTAGCAACCGCCCGAACCCCTTCACAAGCAGTCAAATCGTCCGCTCTGGCGGGTGGCCAATAGGCACATGTGCCGCTCACTGGCAGACTCTGCATTCTTCCTCACACCAGTCGTCTAGTTGAGTCCACCGAGGTCGTGATGGAGGTTTCAATGTAGAGCAGTTTATAGAAGCAATTTCGTTGCAGTAGCTTCGCAATATGGAATATGAGATGCGAGGAATACTGCCATGCCACGAGAAAGTGTTCGCGTTTCCCGACTTCGTAACGACAGGTGAACCCACACTTTTCTTCAACTGGGTTTCCTCCTTTTTTTTGACGTGACCACGTCTAATAAATCGATAAACGACGGCTGCACGCACGAAAAAAGTCCCGTAACGCACATTGTCCCGTTACGCTGTGTCCCGTTACGCTCATTGTACGCTTGCACCGCATCTATCTCTCTTCCACTCGATTGGAACATCCATCGATTTGACTTTTTCGAGGCACATTAAACTTGAAACACTCCCATTCGTTTCCTACTTTTCCTAACATCGTCCTATCCTTAAGAGAATAACACATATTTGAAGAAGTTAAATAGGAAACATGTTTAAAAGTTATAGTTAAAATAATATCTTCGTTAAATTAATAAACATATTTGAATTAATGAGTGCAAATAAAAGTTAATTTATCAATTAAATTGTAGATTTAATTTCACTCCTCCTTTGTATCCATACATAATAGTGATAATTCAATAAAAATGATTCAATTTTATTCATAAAAGTATGCAATCATTTCATCAATGTTTTGTTATGACGTTGTCACGTTAAACTATCGTCCGTAAACCGACTTTACAGACAACCAATTTCTTTCACGTCTATTCTTGCAGGAGAGCAGACACAAGAATTGCTTCTGCTTCTTTGGGTTCTAACGTCGTAATGAACTCCCATCGGGAAGAGAAGTCGATTCCACGAGTTGCCTGGTGTGAAGCCAGCCTAACTGTTTCGTTGACTCGTTGCTCGCACGACCCGGGGGCTCACTCAACACCCCCCCCCCCCCCTGCATCACCGGGACGGAAGAGGGCACTAGAATGTCACCGAGCCACCACTCTGTCGTCGCGCCTCCAAAACACTCCAAAGACAATCTGCGCAGGAGCTCAACTCCCTACTCGAACCAGCGCCTCACGGAGGAGACTTGAGCTCAGGAATTCACGACGGACTCTACACCGCTAGCGAGAGGGGCGCGCAAATGAACATCCTGAAGTACGTCCCTCTATTTATAAGAACCTCTACAGCAGGTTGATTTTCTTCCGCTTCGACGCATCCGGTGGATGGCGGGTTGCGAAGCAAGAAGAGAGACTTGACGCGCGATCCTGGATTGAAGTCTGGGTGCATGAATAGGTAAAAAATGACTCCAAGGTCCAATTAAAAACATATATTGTGAGTCTTTCAGTACTCGTAGTGATGTGTAAAGATCTAACCTCGGTAACGAGCATAACCGCGTGTTCTCATTTCACAAATACACTTATAATACGATACCCGGACTCGAACTTTTACGTAGAATTATTTAAAATAATGCCGATCGCGGTAAATATACAAAAATATTATCTTTTCAAATACAATTATATATGCAAACCACATGAATTCGTTGCCGAGCAGCTATGTAGACTACTGAATTATTCGATTTGTAGAGCAAAAGGTTAAAAAAAAAAATGAAACGGCTCCAATAAAAGCGGAAAAAAAAACTTGAAAAATATACTAAACGCTAGCTTAGATACTGATTTACGACAAAAAAACATCGTATTTTAATTTTGTACATCTTGTTAAAATTCATTAAACATTCAATACTTTAAAGTTTCCATTTGGCTTTGTGAACTTCTTTTCTCGCCATCCACCACAGATAGCAGCACCGTGGTTACACATTCCCGTTCGATGCGACTTCCGTTCCACTCACGAAAACACTCCTACCAAATAACGTAAACAAGAAGCTTCGATGTTACACCTCGAAACTCATGCCAGCAAACAACGAAACGTGACGCTGGAGAGGTTTGGTAATGAAGGGATGGCGGCGCGCGGGAAAGGGGGAGAGAAGACCGTCAAATGGGTATGTCGGTAGTGGCGGGAAGGATACAGGTGGGGAGGGGGTGTGACGGGCGCAATATGAGGGTCACGTCGTGCCAGCGAGGCTAGTTTTATTGCCGCACGCCCCGTGACACGACTTGCAATACACTCTCTATCTCCCTCTCTCTCTCTCTCTCTCTCTCTCACACACACTCTCGCCGCCAGAGCACCCGGAATGAAATAATTAGATAAGTTTCCGAGGACCAACACTACCACCCCACTGAACTCGACCCACTCTCTATCCTATACACACCCCTCACACCCCTCGTTCGGGCCAAACAAATTTAAGGGGGGGGGGGTTGTATCCTGATTCAGCTTGCTCCGCGGGAAAAGGCGTTCTCATCGACTGTCCGAGTGACGCTTTTTCCATCCAAACCAGCGCCGATCGCCGCTTCGCCACTCCTACGTGACACGCAACGAACAACATCGCAGAAGCGAATTAGCATAGCGTATCTTTCGATGACTAAGCCACTGTCGTTCCCTCGTTGACTACTGGGCGGCCATGCCGGATATGAATGTACATTTGACTTGCATAAACATAATAATATTGTTGGAAGAGATATCTTGAAGACGTATACGAAGAAATATATTTTGGAGAAGAATATAAAGTCATTTTTGAATTAATAACTGAAGAATTTTAAGAGTAAGACCTATGTGAAGAAGAAAATTTAGACTTACGTTAGACGTTCTTACTCACTGTCTGTCTCTGCCTGTAGTCTCGTCTATTTTGTTCGCTTATATACTCCGCTCTTACACCTCACCCCACGACTCAAATGTTTTACACCTGTCTAGGACATTGAATGTTTTACCATACAAGAACTATTATGTGTTTAAAATAAATAAAAATGAAGAACCATTTCATTAAAAATTATTTTTAAGAATTTAATCAACTTCCACATATCGAAGGTAAATCACCCTAACATTAGACGCTGCACCAGCTCCGTCTGTTACTTAGTCTACAATCCGTCGATTAAGGGCCCCGACTACCTGGGCACACATACTGTGTGCTGAGCTTCAGAAAAAAAACCACATGGATTAAAAAATACTCAAGATTTCTGAGTCGGGTGTGTTTACAGAGAGTATTTAAGAATGCGCTGAGGGATGAGTAGTTCTGTTTCCGTATTTTTTCTAACTGTACTTTTGTTTTACTGTATTTTTAAAATAGTTAAATTATCTAACACGTATGGTTTCATAATAATTTTGAAGCACGAAACAACATGATTCAGGTTTTTGAAAACACTCAAAGACTTGCTTTAAATTTACACATTTATCTTCATTTCTCTACCTTAAAATGTTACAATATCCCTCAAATCTCATAGTTGGCCTAAGCTCGACGAATTTTCCCACCAGTTAAAAGCGTTGCGCTTAGAGGCGACACCACGCTAGAAGCATTAGCGAGCGTCGCACTTAACAATCCAGCCTCACTAACACGGATACAGCCCTGACTAAGTGGGCTCCTAAACACACAAATGTCTGGAATCTCACAATAGTAAATCATTGTGATTATCATCTCTATCTCACGCTTTAAAAGAAATACAGTAAGATTTCACAGTTAATATTAATTTTTTTCCCTTATACGAAGAACAGAATGTTTAAAATCACACAGTAGACGATCTAACACCGGTTATAAAAATAATTCCATACATTTCTTTTAACTATTTTATAATCGTTGTCATGTAATTATGTCTAAAATTTAACGGTTATTAAAAATAGTTTTATATATATATATATATATATATATATTTCCTTACTGACATTTGTTTACGAGCAACGATAAACCTATGAGGTATCTTACAAACTCTTTTAATGGAAAAACTGTACAAGAAGGATACGTAGACACACTGGCATGTCTTTTAAAAACCGTCATATTTGGACACGTGGCATGTCACAGTCATTTCCTGAGGAAAAAAATACTGAAACTTCGTTTTGTTTTCTCCTGAAACCCTAAAAGGCATGCATCTAATAAATTCATAGCCCCCATACCTCCTGCTCCAACTTCCTAATAAGTCTGACCGGCGGCCTCTCCTGGCTGATGGTAATCTCGTTTTTCGTCGGGTTCACCACACAACCACCGGGTGCCGACTGGCAAATAATATCGTTTTCCACCGACACGCTGGACAGTTCGGCCGTGTTGACGTCATGCCGCAGGTTGGCTCTGGACATGAACACGGCCAGTGTCGGACACAGAGAACCTTTTTCCGGGAGGGAAGTAAAGTTACACGCGTTAGAATTTATACCTTTTGGTGTTTTAATGTATGTTTTGGCCTGGCCCCTTTGTTTTGAAAAATACTTTAAATATATCGCAGCGTTCATAATGTTAATGAAAAGCCCTACCCTAATTACAATGCCATATTTATTTTACCCGATTTTTTGAATAGTAAATTATAAGCATTAATTTTTTTAAATTTCGAATATATCTTGTTTAGAATATTAAAGTTTACAGCGTATATTCTAGGATAGTTTTACTACCATACATTTTAGTTTCACACAGTAACATGCTTATTACATCCTTCGCTGTTCACGAAAGAGAGTATACATGGGTGCATGTTACGAAACGCGGATTCGCCATCTTGAGCTCGTTGGTAGTTATGGCAGAAAAGCGCAGTTACGTCAGAATTCAAATTTTCGTTTTGTGTTGCGCACGTAGTTAGTTGCATTTCTGTCGAACACTAATTAAGCATAACTTCAAAAATGTCAAAATTGGATACTCAAAAAAATCCTACTTTACAATTGGCACCAACACGTCGGTCTATGGTCTGATATATATTTAATAAGTAATTAATAATTTATTGCTTATTAATCATCAGCAAAAGTTTGACCAGAAAGTTCATTCTCTCATATAATGGTTCTCCTGAGCAAACTCATCCAAGACCATTAATAAAACATCGCCCAGTATTATTTTAAAGTACTGGAGTATTTGAAATCAAACATGAATAAATCATTGAAAAATCTCAGAACGAGATATTTCCTGCTTTGGTAGATAAAAGCAATTAACTCTGTTCCCGGTATCCGAGGTACATACGGGGATATCTCGTTCGGGAATCCGCCGAAGAATGTCTGATTATTGTCTCGCCGAGCGATGGTGGAAGGGCGTCTCGGGGTGAGGAATGGGTCGAATATCCGTGAAGAAACAGGAGGCTTGTTGGGGGAGGGTAGAGGGGGGAAGGAAGGGCGCGAGTTTGATCAAAAAGGAAGGGGGTGCATGTTTTCCTACCTCATCGCTCATCAGCTAACCAGGTTTGTTCAGCAACCCCCTCCCCTTCTACCACCGTCGAGGAAGGTCATGGACTGCCCGTCACGCACTTTAAAAAGAAATTAGCGAACCGATCCCGACTGCAGAACACGTCGAAATAACACGGCGAACGGGAAAGAGTTTCGCAGGGTTGGGAAAAGAAGTTCAGGGGAGGGGGGATTCCGCTACGGAAGGGGAGGCTCAAGTTCCGACGTGATAGGCAAGACAAAGGAAGCACTGAAAAAAAAAAGAACTCTCTCTCCCCTATTTAATTTAATAAAGCACAAAACTGGGATGAGTGAATGCTGGGTTGAACATCCCCCTTATTCAACATCACCCCCTTCCCCCAGACTTTTTCGGGCTTCTTTCGCAGTCTCATTTTTTTCCCTCTTTTCTATTTCCAGTTTGCTTCTTCTACCTTTTTTTTTTAGTTTGCTCTTGGTTAATTGGCGCCGAGTTGACCCTGAAGGTTACTGCAAATGGAACAAAATTCAGGAACCGAATCGGAACGAGAGTAAAAATTCGTCGTGAGGGAAATACGAAGGACTCAAACGGAGGGAGAAAACGCACGCAGCAGAAAATTATACATGAGGACACTTTTGATGTAAAAAGATTGGCTGCGTGGTAGGAAGACTTCTTAAAAAAAATTGCGTAAGGGAGAGAGGACTAAGCAAAAAAGTTTTTTCGGTGAATTAAGGAGGAGAAAGGGAAGTAGCACTCTGGGAGCACGATGATGGAGATGACAAGGAGATGCGTTGGTGTATATAAATGAAGAAAGATGTTTGGCGAGCATAGTAATTTTTTTTCGGGGTAGAAAGCTGGCGAGAACGGAAACTTTCAGACAATAAAAGATGTTCTCGGTGATACCTCTTAAACGTATCTTCTGAAATGTGAACTATTGAAATATATTTCGATTTAAGAAAGAAAACAAAATCTCACAAGTTTCAGTTTCATTATTATTATTTTCTTTCCAGTGTCGTTAACGCTGGAAAACGCACTTTGTTAAAAATCCATTTTTTTTTTTAGATATTGCTGCTTACAAAGTTATTTTCATTTCATAGCACATTGCTCAAATCAATTATTTGCCCAAGTTTATACGATCGTTTTGATTTTGTAAAACCAAAAACTTATCCTTATAATATAACAAAAATAAACTCCATGCCTTCTTTAGTTAAGGTTTTATTATACATCTTTTTTGATTAGACATTAATTTTAAACCGTTTTCGTCTATTCTTTCTTACAAAACTAGGTTATTAATGGTGTATATAATTTTTTTATCTATTTTAATATGCGTTATATTAACACAAATACTTACTGTACGAATGCAAACATGGATCGGTCTCACACGCTTTAATAATGATTTTATTTTTATTGCAATGCATTGATCTGAGGGCTATTTCTGTAAATTTTTATACGATTACTCTCTTGTATTCATTATTCTTAATTTTTTTTAGATGTTTAATAAATTTACCATAGTGAATGTAAAATGTCGTGTAAGTAATAATAATTTCGGAAACCAAGCGTGACATCCTGCAATCACTGGCACTTAGTGAATTCCTGTTGAAAATATTTGTATTAAATAAAAAAATGCAACAGTGCTATGGTGATAAATTAGATAGTCTTCCACTAACACTATTGACGAGAAAATTAAAAAGTGACATAAAATATGAGACCGAACCTTTAGTAAAGGACGTACTGAAAAATCTCATTAAATTCGTTGTATATCATTTTTTACTATTTTTTTCAGTTGTATTAGACGTAACATTTGTTTTCAACAGAATGACTGGCTTTCAAAATATTTATTAAATAACGTAATTGATTTACATTATGTCAATATATAAAAAGTTTCTACATTGTTTCAGAAGATAAGGTTGTGATAAACTCTAAACACATCCGTATATAAAGTTTCATTTACAAAAAAAGAAAGCATTCAATTTATAAATTCATAAAAAATTAATAATAAGGAAGAATGCGTGTGTCAATTAAATATTTTCCATTTAAGTGTATTTGAAGATTTATATCAAACACTGATAACTTGAATTAATTTCCAATCTATTCTCTTATGGAGTTTATATTTGAAAAACCGTAAAACACTTGCGAATTATTTTTTAATATAGATTATGCCGAGTTACACGTTTTGAGTTCCATTAGATGCAAATATAATCAAAGATTCGGATGAATGAATATTTGTTTTCAAATTATAACTTTTCAGTTTTACACATATTGTGAGTGGAATTCCGCAAAATGTTAAAAATGAGTAGTCGGGCATGTTTGTTAATTATTCATACCAATATCTGGATTCCAAATAATTTAATTCGGAGAATTTTTTATATTAAAATAAAACCTACCATGTTTTCAACCCCTTAACGTCGGAATTAAAAAAAAAGTACTATTATTTGACTAACATTGGATGCATTTGTTTTTCAAGTTTGTATCTTCCTCCCAACATAGTAGATTTAGAAACATAAAAATTCTCCTTAAAACATAACTTACATACTTTTAAAACTTGCTAGAATGAGTTTGAAGTTTATGGTTGTTTATAAGTATCGAAATTTTACCCCGCTTTTTTTTAATTTTTAGGTTTGATATTTTTATGATAAAACCAAAATAACCCTATTTTAACCCCATTAATGGTCAAATTTATAAACATCATAAATGTTTCAGTACGTGACACTAAATAAATGTTATTCAAGCTAAGTTTATTATCTTGCACTGTAGCAGATTTGGCGGTATAATGTTTTTCATAAAACTAAATTAAACCTTAAAAATTAGTGGTAAAAAGATGTTGGTATTTTGGTAAGTTAATAATTCATAGCCAGCATTTCTACTGGGCATGATTTTTTTCGAAGATAGTATTAGTTATTGTAAAAATCTTATTTACTCCTTTTAAAACCTTCTCGGAGGAGTTTTGTAATTATAAATAGTTTAGAGGTTGAAGTTAGCCTTAGTAATTTGGCCGAAATCCGTTGGTTGGTTTTCGAATGATGCCGGAACAAGCATACTAACAGTTAACATACATCTATTTTAAAAAGCACATATTTGAATTCTTAATAATATAAATAGCTTACCATTTTTTCTTCATACTTTCATAAAAATTACAGATTTTAACCTGAACAATTATATTATTAACTTCTGACCTAAAGATTTAATTTTAAAGAAATATTCTTACATTTTTGGCAACAGTTTACATTTACACCCAAGGATAAGAAGAGAGTTTGGAGCTTTGCGACGAAGACCGTTTACTTGAAAGTTAGCAGGCGAACTAATCACTTTTTGCTCTTTACAGTAGATGTTTGCCAGAAAAAAACTTCCATGCTTGAAACTCATCTCTCTCTCTCTCTCTCTCTCTCTCTCTCTCTATCTATCTATCTATCTCTCTCTCTCTATCCCTCAACTTATTCCAACATTTGTTGGTCACACAAGGTTTTCCTTTTTCTTTGGAAGCGGGTTTTGTTAAGTGTGGAATTTTGAACTGTAGTTACTCCTGGAATTGGGCCTTGGGTTGTGTAGGCTAGTAGTGGGTTTGAGATATAGGCAAGATGTATCCATTTCAGATAACCGAAATCTTAATATTATAAACAAGAACAGCTCTTGTTTCAAATATGTATGTGCCTTTACGATATGCACAATAAATTATATTCGCATTTAGAAAGTATTAACTAACATTTACTTAAGGTGAGTGAATGTTCCTTGGGATGTTTTTAGGTTTCGTCCCTGTTTTAAGTTGGCTGAATAGTGCAAATTTATCTTGAAATCATGATTAATTTTTGTGTTTTCGTAAATTGTCTTAAAGATAAAACATAAAAAAATTACAACTCATCATTGTGTTGAAACCCTTCTTCCTCCTCAATTGGAAGAGGGGTTGCGTCCCCGACTCACTCTGGGCGCGAAGGGAAAAAAATAAATATTAAAACCAGGCATAAAAAGCTAAACAATATAAATTCCCCACACCACTGCCCAGGGGTCAGGCCAAAAAATTCAAAGGATATAATAGTAGAGTAACCATTAAACAAACAAGAGGCAAGACTTTGGACGTATGTTATTAAAAAATAGAAATTTGCAAAAATAATTTTTACTATACATAACCATACAAGCTTAGTTACAAAAGCTGACGTTAATAATGGCAGCATCTTATCCCCATTTGCGATACTAACAATAACCTTTAAAAAATCGTAAAAATATAAATACTGATAACAACAAGTATAAAAATATATAAGGGCGTGAGGCGTGGCCACTATAAAATATCAAAATTTACTGACTGCCCTAATACCAAAAATCAAACAAGACAATCAATACAAATATATAAAAAATCTACAAAAATAATACTGAAGTACAAACAAATTATTTAAATAAAGTTCTTAAACTCTCAATCAACGGTTTAGTCTTTCTTCAGATGTTCGTTGCTAAAGACTTGCCAAAAAAACAAAGTTAATATCCTAGGCGTGCGCTGGCTTCCTGACCTTCCTCACCAACTCCAGAGTCTAATGCCACGCCGGGCCATAGGTACGAATTCACAAAGGCGTGAACGATGATCAAAAAAAATTATCTTATTTTTAAGGGAAATGTAGCAAAAACTCTTCACGTAACATAACTATGTTACCACAGAAGTATTTATCATATACTTCAAACAAAGTCTTACTTCTTTATTAACTTGCCAATGATTTCATTAAAAACGTAGAATGGCCGCACCAACCAACATCAGGCTGCGCATGTAGTCCAATACCGATCGCATACATTTAATAATACTGCACAAGCTGATATATTAGCTAAATGCAACTTTAAGTATGCAAATTCCGAAGGCAAAGTCTCAAAAACAAATTGCAAAATGTTCGTTTCTTCCAAACTTATACATTTATTACAACTACAGGCAAACGGGCGACCATTTTAAAAAATCCCACACTGGAACAACGTGTGAAACAAATGGGTCTCTTCACCAAACTGGCTAATAAAAGTTCCGTCCAAATAAAATTTAGTATGGGAAAATACACAGTTCACTAGGTTTGCCAAAAACCAGTGCAGCACCACGAGGGTAAAAATCAAAATCGCGGCCTCTCTTTACCTTGATTTCTTCTGTATCACAGGGCAATCCATTTGCCCTGTCACCCAGCGTGGAGCCTCCATCCCAATACTCTTCGTCGCCCGTTGCCGTCCGGCACACCAGTCCGCACCGTCACATAGCTCTGTCCTCAACGGTCGCTGGGCACACACTCCCGCCGGCCCAGCTGATTTTTTCTTCCCGGCAAGCCGAATGTCTGACGTCCTCAGCCAGCCGCCGGGCGCTCGCCAAGTGGTATTTACGTGAAACACAATCGATGTTCTTAAACTCATAATCGATAGCTACCAAAAGGCGTATAACTAATTAACAGAAACAAATATAATTTAAAAAAAATTTACAGATAAATTAACATTAATTAAAAAAGGCGTAAAAATACGTGAAATAAAAAACCATATAAAACTAGAGACCAGCAACAAAAATAAATTTCAAGTAAAAATGTGGCCCTGCCGGCCACAACCTCCGCCTTGAACAAAAAAAAATTTAAACAGCAAAGAAAATTTTAAAAATAACCACAACTACAAATTATAAAAAAAAACATACCAGAGTAAGTTCCAAATAAATAAAAATAAAAATATTTAGCCATAATTACCCTAAAAGGGTCATCCACATTCATTTTAGGAACTCCGCCTTACAAACATTTTCAAATGACTAACATGGGCCTTTTTTACCTTATTATTTCTTTCAACTGCTTCCAACAAGACAGTAACCGGCCCTAAAATCTTTACAATCTTATACGGTCCATCATACTTATTCTCTAACTTAGAGCTCTGATACCCTACTTTGTCACTCAAAACAAATTGTCTGCATAGCACTTCATCACCAATTTTAAATACATTATCCACTCGCCCCTTATTATAAAACTTACTCATTTTCTTTCTAACCTTTTGCAGATTTTCGGCTGCTTCTTCCCACATTTTTTCCAACAAACGGGGGCTTCGGGTTTCCAAAAGGGCTGGACGAAAACCCCAACAATTTAGTAAAGGATGGGGTACATTTCTTCCCAAAAAAATTTCCGATGGTGTGAATTTAGTACCACTGTGTATGGTCATGTTAAAAGCTAAATTTAATACGTGGATAACACTGTCCCACTTCCGTTGGTTACGTTGATGAAAAATCGTGAGGGCCACTTTGACATTTTTATTCACCCTTTCAACCAAATTAGGGTTGGGATAATAGGGGCTGGTAGTAATATGTTTTATACCCCAATCTAAACACATCACTTCAAAACACTTACTCTTAAAATATGTAGCATTATCTGATACTACTTGCTCCGGGCTACCAAACAAACCCCACACTTTAGTTTCTAAAGCCTTAATAATATTCTCGCTTTTCATATTACGCAAAGGCAAAAAAAAACAAAATTTAGAAAAACCATCTACCGCTATAAGTAAGCAATTATTCCCCCCTAATGATCTAGGTAGGGGCCCAAAAATGTCCAAATAAACCCTTTCCCAAGGTCTAGTCAGAGCTTCAACAGAGTATTTACCTATCTTACTATGTCTAGATTGCTTAGCGCGCTGGAAATCTTCACAGCTTAAAACATGATCTTTTACGTCTTTTTTCAAACCTGGCCAAAAAAATTCTTTAGAGATTTTATCAATAGTTTTTTCGATTCCGCCATGCGCGCCTATATTAGAATCATGGTAATACCGCATTATCATTTTCCTTACCCCCTTAGGAACAAAAACTTTATGTTCTCCATCTTTCATCCAACACAAAAGCCCGTCTTTCATTCCTAAGTCTATAGTAGTATCCTGTCCCAAACGCGTTATTAAATCTTTAGTCTCAGGATCCTCTTTTTGTATTTCGCGCAAATCAATAAATCCTTGAGGGAATTCCCTCAGGATGTTACATTCTTCCTTGTCTTCAGTTCTCATTTCGTCTTTACACTGAAACTCATGTTCATCAAACATGCGCGATAAGGCATCGGCCACTACATTATCCTGTCCTTTCATATGTTTGAGGTCAAAACGAAAACGCGTCAACCGCATGATCCACCGCCCTATTTTCCCTAGTTGCCGCGGGTGGGAAAAAAGCCATGTCAAAGCCTGGTTGTCAGTCCATAATTCAAATTTCTCATGTTCAAGAAAACTCTCAAATCTCTCCAACGCAAATATGCACGCTAATGCTTCCTTCTCATATACACTGTATTTTAACTCGTGCTTATTTAGGGATTTACTAGCATACATAACAGGTTTTAAACCTCCCTCACGTTCTTGCAACAAAACCGCCCCCAGACCTACTCCCGAAGCGTCCACTTGCACAATAAATTTTTGCTCAAAATCCGGAAGTATTAAAATGGGGGGTTGAGCTATGGCTTTCTTTAAATTCCTAAAGGCCTGTTCTTCCTCTTCCCCCCATACAAACTTAACATCTTTCCTTTTCAAATTATTTAAAGGCGCGCATAGGTTAGTGTAATTCGGTATAAAACGGGAAAAATAACCAAGCATTCCTAAAAAGCGCATCACTCCCTTAACATTACGGGGGGCCGGGAAATTAACTATGGGGTTTATCTTATCTTGGTCCATGACCAATTCACCTTCTCGGATTATGTATCCTAAAAATTTTATCTCGCTACGGGCCCAAACTATTTTTTCCGGATTTACGGTAAAGCCGGCTCCCTTTAGTTTCTCAAGTACTTTTCTTATATGTTCTATATGTTCTTCAAAACTATTTGAAAAAACACAAATATCATCCAAGAAACTTATTACAAATTTATACTGATATTCTTGTAATATGTGCCCTAAAATTCGTGACAAACATTGGGCCCCAAAATTCACCCCAAAAGGCACTCTAGTCCATTCAAAGTGCCCCCAGGGAGTGACAAACCCGGTAAATTTCTGACTACTTGCTTCTAATTCACATTGATGAAACGCCGAGTTCAAATCAAGCACCGTAAAAAACTTGGCTTTTCCCAAATATTGCAAAACAATTTCAACTTTAGGCATGGGAAACGGATCTAGTTTTACCCTGTCATTAAGGAGGCGATAGTCAAGGACCAAACGATATTTGCCCTTATTTTTCTTATCTACTAAAAAGGCCGGTGAGGCAAAATTGGATTTAGAAGGGACTATTACCTTATTATCAAGTAAATCATTAATAATTTCTCGAACGGCTTTCATTTTAGGCGGTGCACATTGATACGGCACACATTTAATAGGGGTTTCATCTACCAGCACGATCTTGTATGGCATTAGCGTACATTTGCCAATTTTAGTAGTGATAACATCCTTATATTCCTCGCTTAATTGCTGTATCTGCAATTTTTCCTTCTCACCCAACCTTTGCTCTAACCCTTCGATACCACCACAAACCACCTTTCTTTTTTTTTTATTCTCCCACAATTTTATCTTAATTTTATCATTAAAATCGAACCTCATTACTTTCTCGCCGCACACTATTATAGCCTTACTATCTTTTAAAAAATCCATTCCCAAAACTACTTCATGGATCAAATCGGGCATTACCCAGAATTCACGTGTCCAAGATAAATGTTCCAATTTAAAATGTAAAAATACTTTCACCTTTACCTGAACCTTTTGCCCGTCCGCCATGGCCACATTAATGCCTTGACTACTTACGATCTTAGTTTTCAAAAATTTATGATCGCGCACCAAATTACTCAAAAATTTCTGCTGGATGAAACTACAACTAGCCCCCGTATCAAGTAAAGCTTCTATCTCACGATCATACAACCAAACTTTGACACATAAACCTCTTTTTGCCTGAATGACCGCCAAACTATGCTTATTGTTAAATCGATATTTCTTAACTTCCTTACGGAAATTACATTTCCCGCTATTATGACCATCTTTATTACAAAAACCACAAACTAATTTTTTCTTGCGATTACTTTTTTTTATCAAATGGTCCATGCTGCCACACCTAAAACATGTCTTGTGTCTTTCCTGCTCCGGTTTCTTTTTAAAGCAAAATTTTTCTAAATGACCATATTTGCCACAAAAACCACAAACAAATTTATTAACCTCCGAAACCGAGCAATCCTTAGCAAAATGCCCTACCTTATTACACTTAAAACAAGTCTTATCAATTTTTTCATTACCCGGCGTTTTAAAACAAACCGGTTTAAAATTGATTTTGCCTTTACACTTATCGAATTCACATTTAGCGTAAAAAGTATTATCAACCTGGATAGCCCAAGTGTTGAGTTCCTCCACACTATTAGGTCTGCCAATAAATGCGCATTCGTGTCTGATGGCAGGATTTAGATTTTCCAAAATAATAGCTACAAAACGGTGATCATCTAACTGCAGACCAAATATATTAACGTGATTTCTAATATCCTGTATAAATTCTAAGGTGCTTTCATTTTCCCGTTGAAAACGGAAAATCAATTCCTTAATTAGATCGTCCTTCACCCTCTTAGGGCACAAATATTCCCACAAATTCTCTTTCACTACCGACCATCCAACAGACTTATTTATACCTGACGTAATCACGTCTCTAGCGATCCCGCTACATTTAGTCGAAATACACCTTAACAATTCTTGCTCATTTTGTAAACAACAATTAGTTTTCAAACTATCTACCCCCAAGCAAAACTTTATTAAATCTCTTGGCCCACCGGAGCATAAAGATGGCAACCTATCCAGTTCATTAAAAAGCAATTTACTTTGCATAGCAGTATTCAATGAATTTACTTGGCTGATCTCCGAATTCTCCACATTTTCCTCAACAGGTTTTTTCCTCCCTTCTTTAATGTGGGTACTTAATTTCCTGCGTAAGGTATCAATGTCATCCTCCAGACCACTCTCTACTCCCGCTGCTTGCAAATTAGCGTAAACCTGTTCTTTGGGAAGTTTATAAATCCAAGAAACTGCCATTATTAAAAAAATCAAAAAAGTCAGCAAAATCGCAAAAGTCCAAAGTCTCTGGCGCAGGTTGAAACCCTTCTTCCTCCTCAATTGGAAGAGGGGTTGCGTCCCCGACTCACTCTGGGCGCGAAGGGAAAAAAATAAATATTAAAACCAGGCATAAAAAGCTAAACAATATAAATTCCCCACACCACTGCCCAGGGGTCAGGCCAAAAAATTCAAAGGATATAATAGTAGAGTAACCATTAAACAAACAAGAGGCAAGACTTTGGACGTATGTTATTAAAAAATAGAAATTTGCAAAAATAATTTTTACTATACATAACCATACAAGCTTAGTTACAAAAGCTGACGTTAATAATGGCAGCATCTTATCCCCATTTGCGATACTAACAATAACCTTTAAAAAATCGTAAAAATATAAATACTGATAACAACAAGTATAAAAATATATAAGGGCGTGAGGCGTGGCCACTATAAAATATCAAAATTTACTGACTGCCCTAATACCAAAAATAAAACAAGACAATCAATACAAATATATAAAAAATCTACAAAAATAATACTGAAGTACAAACAAATTATTTAAATAAAGTTCTTAAACTCTCAATCAACGGTTTAGTCTTTCTTCAGATGTTCGTTGCTAAAGACTTGCCAAAAAAACAAAGTTAATATCCTAGGCGTGCGCTGGCTTCCTGACCTTCCTCACCAACTCCAGAGTCTAATGCCACGCCGGGCCATAGGTACGAATTCACAAAGGCGTGAACGATGATCAAAAAAAAATTATCTTATTTTTAAGGGAAATGTAGCAAAAACTCTTCACGTAACATAACTATGTTACCACAGAAGTATTTATCATATACTTCAAACAAAGTCTTACTTCTTTATTAACTTGCCAATGATTTCATTAAAAACGTAGAATGGCCGCACCAACCAACATCAGGCTGCGCATGTAGTCCAATACCGATCGCATACATTTAATAATACTGCACAAGCTGATATATTAGCTAAATGCAACTTTAAGTATGCAAATTCCGAAGGCAAAGTCTCAAAAACAAATTGCAAAATGTTCGTTTCTTCCAAACTTATACATTTATTACAACTACAGGCAAACGGGCGACCATTTTAAAAAATCCCACACTGGAACAACGTGTGAAACAAATGGGTCTCTTCACCAAACTGGCTAATAAAAGTTCCGTCCAAATAAAATTTAGTATGGGAAAATACACAGTTCACTAGGTTTGCCAAAAACCAGTGCAGCACCACGAGGGTAAAAATCAAAATCGCGGCCTCTCTTTACCTTGATTTCTTCTGTATCACAGGGCAATCCATTTGCCCTGTCACCCAGCGTGGAGCCTCCATCCCAATACTCTTCGTCGCCCGTTGCCGTCCGGCACACCAGTCCGCACCGTCACATAGCTCTGTCCTCAACGGTCGCTGGGCACACACTCCCGCCGGCCCAGCTGATTTTTTCTTCCCGGCAAGCCGAATGTCTGACGTCCTCAGCCAGCCGCCGGGCGCTCGCCAAGTGGTATTTACGTGAAACACAATCGATGTTCTTAAACTCATAATCGATAGCTACCAAAAGGCGTATAACTAATTAACAGAAACAAATATAATTTAAAAAAAATTTACAGATAAATTAACATTAATTAAAAAAGGCGTAAAAATACGTGAAATAAAAAACCATATAAAACTAGAGACCAGCAACAAAAATAAATTACAAGTAAAAATGTGGCCCTGCCGGCCACAACATAGAAAATACTCCGACAGGTTATATCGTTTCTGGTGCGGACCATATTTTTATTCTTTGTTCCTTTGTGTGAGCAAAAATTAAGGAAAATGGTTATTTTTCTTTAATTGTGATTTCATTCGTAATAAGCTTGCTTGCCACCACAAATAATAAGTTTAAAAAAATACAGTCATAAATTTGTCCGTGTCCTCCTTATGTGGCTAGCTTTTAAACACCGAAATCTCAAATCATGTTATGAATAAATATATAAACTCCAGATGACTGTGACCAAATTCACTTCACTTCTGCCCTACCTGGGAGCGCACACGTTGTGCAGAACTAAAGAATAAAATTACACAATTTACAAACGGATCACGATATCCGAGATGTGTCTGTTTACGAAAATCATTTTACAAAACCCGGGGGTAGTATGAGTAGTTGTCTTTTCGGTTTATGGTTTTTCACTGTATTTTTTTTTATAAGAGTGAAGATGGTTAAAAAGCGTAAGTCATGAAACTCCCAGTAGAGATTCTTGTAAGCGCCCAAGGAACTTGCATTAAACATTTATCTTCATTTTTTCACCATATAATGTTATGGTTTCAACATTTAAATTTCGTAGTTGGCCTGTGCACTACAAGAAGACTGCGCGCCAGTCCACAGCCTTGCACTTAGAGGCGATACCGCGCTAGAAGCACTAGCGTGCGTCACAACTATCACCCAGCCTCAATAGCACAAATACACCCCAGACTAGGCGGACCCATTAAGAGATTTTTAAAGACATATATTGAAAGTTCATCCGGGATTTGTGGTTGAATTTAATGAATCAGTTCATTTTCGTAGCAATTTGAGCGACGGTGGTCATCGAAGCAGAAAATAAACAGAACGTATTGTCACGTTCCAGAAATTTCTCGGTGTGGCCGGGTTCAGATTTCTGTCTTTCATGGCGCGAGCTGTGGGCGGGCCGCTGCGCCCGTGCGAGAAGCGGCCTCGTTTCGTCAGCGGCCGGCCGGCGGCGGCGTGTCGGTTGCCCTCGCTGCACATTCCTCATGAGTCGCGTGGGTCATCGGCCCTCGCGAAGCGGTGGTCTGCTGGCGTAACTAGGTCGCAGCGCGGTGCTCGTTCAGCGGGCTCGGGCCCTGATTGCGAAATTTGGGGGCGGCGGCCGAGGTTCTCTGGAGACATCGGCGGGCCGAGACTCTCTGGAAACGTCGGTGAGCCGAGGTTTTCTGGAAGGGTCGGCGGGGCCGAGAGGGTTTATAAGCAGCCGCTGGAGGTTGCTCGGGGCTCACTCAGGGGGAAGCTATGCTTCTCTCCTATGGCAACGAGTCGGTTAGGGATGTTAGGCTCACTCAGGGGGAGGCTATGCCCCGGAAAAGCACTACGTTTATGTAAAGATGGTTGGGGTCGCAGAAGTAATGTTTGAGTTGTTTTTGAATAGGCCGGACCTGAGCAGATGTTGTTAACCTTATGCTAGACGTAAAGTTTTACTTTTGATCTTAGATGATTTAGAATAATGTTTAAGTTAACTTTAAGGACATAGAATGAGTTTTAACATCGTAGAAGATTTTGATACCCTCTACCTGCTTGTTGATCAAAGCATTTGTAAATAAAGGTCCCCTTTTAGTTCATTCAAGTTAACCTACTTAATTGTAAAGTAACTAATAAGACTGGTTGTCAGAATGCCATTGATTTTATTTATTTAGTTTAATTGTAAAAGTTAATACTTTGGTATGAATTTAAGATCTCGTGTAATAAACGTACTTTCTTTAGAATTAAGTTTTAACTCATTTAAAGTAATTCCTTCTCTCTCCAGACCTCCTGTACAGGGGGCGGAACCTATTATTTTAAGATCCCGGGTTGTGAATAGTCTTGATTACTACGTACCTTTTTTTTATTGCCAAGCGAGTGTAGTTTTAAGAGTTACGAATTCCCCCCCCCCCCCCCCCCTCGTAATATTTGGTTTAGGCTCCGAGTATGACCTTGTTACAATTTGGTGGAGTTTGCCGGGAAGGACCTCCCGCTACATTTGGTGCAGTTGGCCGGGTATGTCCCACGTTACATTTGGTGGATTCGCCGAGTATGTCCATGTCCTACTGTTACATTTGGGTGGAGTCGCCGGATATGTCTATGTCCATCGCTACAATATAACAAAATCGTCACATTTCAGGCACTTTATTTTTTATGTTCCAGTAAAACACTTTGTATGCGTAATTTTTAAACCACAACATAACAGCAAAAAGATTGTTTCTGCTAATATAAATACATTTTAAAATCCAGCTTTTTAAAATTTTAAGGATGTTGAATGTTTCAGATAAATAGCTAACAATTATTTTTATACTGTCATTCAACTACACTACATATACAGTACTTTTATGTACATGAAGGATGAACGGATCTAAATACCCTTATTAAAAATAATATGAATCGGAACGAAAAAAAAACTTTTAAGAAATAGCCCTCCAAACGACGCAAGAAGACACTACCAATTATAGATACTAGAGACGAAGTAGTTAGGACAAGCAAGAGAAAAGCAAGGCAAAAAAAGTAATTCCAAGCAGTTTTAAGACATGCTTTCACAAATCAACTTGGAAATGGCATCAAATTAGATAAGAGGCAACTAACGTTTATAGTTCACCGTTGAACAAGTCCTGTTTCCGTAATTTCACCTCCCCCATTCCACTCTTCAAATACATCGCCCTACTCGATTGGACTGACTTTAAAAACTCTAAAAGAGGACATTTTCCAGCTCCCCATTAACCATTTCACCCGCTAATTATGGCAACACATTAAAGATAATAGCAAGACGGAAAGAAGTGGTGTAAAAAAATTAAACCAAAATCAATTCCCTATTTAAAAAAAACACCACTGGGCTATCGAAGGTCTGAAAGCACTAAAAAAAGCTTCGCACTAGAAGTCATTGGTAAGAATCACGCAATATTCTGATTGCAGTTGGTTATTCGCTTTAATTTTAGTTTTCCCTTTGTTGCGAAAGTTTGGTTGCTACCCAAATAAAGCTTACCAGAGGAAGTTATTTCTGACGTAGTATTTTGAGTTTTATGCTTGTGAAATAAACGAAACTGGAATAACATCGTTCATTTTAAAATTCACAAAAAAATATTTGCTTTTAAGATGTTTGCTAAATTTTCTTATGTAAGCTTTATAAAGTTAATACTTTAGAATATTGTATGCTTTTACACCTTCAAAATATAACCGACAAGACATAGTTGGGTTTTTACAAATTCATTGCAAAAATAATATCATCTTAATACACAATGAAAGCCAGTTTAACATAATCTTTAACAGAACATTTTTTTTTTAAATTTCAAGGATAATATTTGAACTTTTTCATACTTTACTGATAATTTTTTTAAGTTATTTTTGTTTATAAGGCGTTCTATGTTTTTTACTTTTTTATTTTTTATTCAGTTTGGCCAACTTAAAGCCAGACAGACATGGCTTTATGTTCAGACACTTAATGTTGCACTTGAAGCTGTAATGTAAAGTGGTCCGTAGTGACCCTTAACACGAATTACATATTTTCCACACGTGGAAAAACCCCGACCCATCTAGGAGTAAAACCCGGAACTTTGGCTACCAGCCAGAATTTTTAACCACGGTGTTAATACGTCGTACACACATATGAATATGTAAGACACACACACACACACACACACATATATATATATATATATATATACATTCTCCTAAAAACACGCATTCAATAACACGGGCACTAATTTTTCATTGAAAGTTTAAAAAAAAAAACACTATTATACTGAAAACTATATAAATATTCTTTTAAACCAACTAATTACATTCTATGGCTGACATACTACCTTTTAATATAATATTGGCATAATTGTTAATCGATTGCTGTAACTGGGTGTGATTTTTATTCTCGGGTGCAGTTCAACACAAACTAAAATTTAGTCAGAGACACATGTTTGTTGTGAAAACGTTTCTCTCTTCTTACGGTTAAATACGTTGAAATATTTTTAACTTTTTCGGAAAACTATGACCTTTTGAAATGAATTGAACCACTTGGTCCATGCAACGTGTCGTTTCTAATTGGCTCAGACCTGCGAAAGAAGATCGTCCCGCATTTGCATCAATCAACGAAAAAAACGTAGAACAAATACAACTTCTGCGCTTCTCCTTAAAGTTAACTAGGTCTTGTAAAAATATACATATTCTAATAATTACAGCCACGATTATTTTTCGGATTCAATCCACTACACGTTAGTCTCAGCTTGCCTTTATATTCAAGACTTATTTCAGAATGATAATGGGTAGAGCCTGGAAAAATTCACGGTTTCATTTCGCCAAAAGCGTTTAACTTTTGGCTGCTTATGTGATTGAAGAAAAAAGGTTTAGAAGGACTCTGAGCCTATGAATAACCCCCAACGAAAGAAGTATTGTATGACATGACTCTCAGTTAACAGATGTCACGAGCCAGTAGCCAATGAGCATGTGCAATTTTACCGCATACACAGATGATCGTGATTTCTAACCTATAGGTCACTAAAACAGCAAATTGTAACTGGGTGAAGGTCGTCAATGGTGTTACAGCCAGTCATTAACATAAATCAGTAGCATATGTTATTCAAGTCTTCTTTGCTACCCAATGAATCCGTGAAATAATCGTGCCTCTACTTATCACTAAAGTAATAAGAAGATGTGAACTGCTTACTATCTTAGCACAAAACATTTTTGCGGTAAATCAACTCTGCTAGTAGTATATCTCGAGTCACGTATTACATTTCTAATGCGTGTATCGAACTGAACCCAAAAGTAGGGACAGACATTTTTTCGCGAAAAAATCTGAACGCCTAATAGACTGCAACTTGCGATACCCGCACCAGCGGTTTCTTCCTTCTGATTGGCGACCGTCTGCGAGAGAACCACTTAGGACGTGTTTGCTTCCGCACTGTATTACTATGCTTGGTGTTGTAACAGTAGACATCTATCTGAAAGGACCTCGCCCTATCACTAAACACAGGTGATGCTACAGTGTTTCAACTTCCAGCTACTCTCGGAATCTTTTCGCGAATAATGCATGTCCCTACCCATAAGGAATTCGAAAGGGAATGTTTCTCCCTGTCACCTCTACCCCTGTGACTCTAACCCTACCGTAGAAGAGGTGCCCGGGCTTGAAAATGTAAGCAAAGTGAGGAACGAAGCCCGTGCAGATTCTTGTTACGTCGGCTGACACCAATTGCTTCGTCACGCTGCTCGCCATTCTGACTTCTCTCACACCCTGGCAAGCTGACAGCGAATCGTTTACGAAAATTTCGTCAAAGAGAAAAGAAAGAAATTCCAAGAGACGTTACAATATACTCTCCTCATTTCTCTTCTGGCTAACACCACCTACGTTTTCGGAGTTCACCCTTGGATTCAAATTTACTTTCTTTTGTTTTGTCTCCCCCCCCCATACTCCTGACAGCTAGTGCCCTTCAACCATTTGTTTTTATTTCGATTTCATATGCATATCCCGAAATGACATCCAATTTCTTGTCGCGAGTGATAAAAATACAATGGAAACTCGGCGTAAGAAGTGGCCCAAAATAAATACAAAACTTTTTCCATTTATTACGGCGAATAAAGGAAGTTGCAGCCACGGCTAAAGAGGGGTGGGGGGCGTTAGGGAGAGGGGTGAAGTGTGGATTGTGGAGGAGGGGCGGGGGTTAGGTTGGAGAGCGAGTGCTTCTTTCAGAGGCGCTCCGACGAAAAGTTTTCTCCTCTCCTTAATACAACACAAACTCTTTGTTTCTGCAGGAATTCAATTGTCTGCCCTCATTCTCAGCCGTTGTTTCCTGCAGGGTGGAGCAGGCAATGGTTGAGGAAGGGGGGGCAGCTAGCCACCCCTCGCGACCCCGCTACCCCTTTCACGGCCCGGACAACACCCCCAGCACCCCTCAGACACCCCCGCGGCCGGAAATCCTTTTCATTCCGTTTCTCCAGAAGACAAAGATAAAAAAAAATGTTCCGTTCCGTTGGAACTTTGGCGAAGAGTTAACTTTTATCTGTGTTCAGTTTCCTGATACGCCCTAAACAAAAGAGGCTTTGATCTTCTTAAAAGATTAATTAATCAAAACTCCTAATTTATGTGACATAATAGTTTCTGTGGCTTTAGACAACTTTAAATAGAAGAGAACATAAATTATCAATGGAATTTGAGGTAATGGAAATTGTTAAATATGTTTTTCCAAATAATGAAATAATAATACAACCTGAATTTTTAAATAATAAAGTGTAAGCAATCTAAATATCAGCATAAAATAAAATTTAACACATTATTATCAAGTAAAAAAAATATATTTGAAAAGATTTTACTCACATTCTTGGTAAAATATTTAAAATTATATGTTAACTTATCTAATTCCTAAACTAAAATTGTAATTTTTGAAAAATTTTATCGTTTTACCAAAATACAATATAAAAAACTACAGTTAAATAAGGTAAAGTTTCCATACAATATTGGCAATTATGTTTATTGATAAAAATTTATTTGGAATATCTAACTGGCGTAACATGGACGCCAGATTAACGTTCGATAGAATCTCCTTTCATATCTTAGGTAAAGTATTGATGTGTTCCGTTTTAAGAATCATCTTTTCTTAGTTTAATGTAAGCAAATACGCCCTTAAGTGTTATTAGTGATGGGGGAAGGGAGGGTGTTATAATAACTGAGCCATAATTAAGAAAACATATTTTTTTTATAATTAAAATGAAAGCTTTGGTTAGTTACTATGTCCCAGTTAAAAAAATGGAACTTTGATGATTTAGGATAGCTAGTACAAGGTATTTGTTTCTTAATCTAGAGATCATGTTTACTCCGTGTTGTAATGCTCCACCAAATTTTACACTTACTCATACCAAATTGATGGAAATTAATTTAGTTTTGAGACCGTAATGCTCGGCAGAGTAAGATCTGTCAGTCTCGCGAAACCCAATTATGTGAAAAAAAAAATTTTTTTCAATAACTTTAAAAAGTTTTCTTTTTATTTCACAGTGGTTACAAAAAATGACCGTAAATTTTTATCGCTGAAGAATTCATTGATGTTACCACAGAGTTGCTAAACGTTCAGTAACAATTAAAATTATGGTTTAATCTACTCTTAACTCATTACATTAAGAAAGTTCAATCTGGGTTTGGTAAACATATTAACTCATATCTGATTTCCGTAACTACCTCTTAGTCCATTGAAATGTTACATGAGCTTTGCATTTTTTAGAGGACGCAATTTTATTTTTGGGACATGTTTGGGGGGTCAATATAAGCTTAACCTCAAGTTTGTGGGGTCGCCACCCTTGTCCCCCGGCCGCCATCTTGGAAAAAGGGGTGCAAACACCTTTTTCGCGATATCTCGGAAACTATGCGTCCTACAAATAATTTGTAAAGACATAATGTGTATCAAATTGCTTTGCCTACAAATATGTAGCATAACATTTTGCCCTAAATTTAATATTAAAGAAGTTATAAGCAAAAATGTAAGAAAATTTTTATTAAAATTTTCTTTTTGCCCTATAACTTTTTTTCGTACATTTTACAAAAAAATTACCTCAGACCAATCTTTATGATCGTCTTTTGAGAAACATTTTTCTCTATATTTTTTTTATATTTCATTCATTTAAAACGCTGTTACAGCGCTCCAAAATTGATCGGGTTCGTCAATGCTCATGAGAATCCGGCCAAAACGAAATGTTTAACTTAATTTTTTAGTGGAAAGTTAAAAAATGCGCCTACAGACTCTGTCTCATAGGTGACGGGGAAAAGAGTTATCAATGAATAAGTAAAGTTGTAGGTAGGGATTTAACAAAAATTTATTAAGAATATATTTATAATAAAAAAAATCATCAAACTAAGTTAAACATTTCTTTTTGACCGGATTCTTATGAGCATTGACGAACCCGATCAACTTTGGAGCGCTGTAACAGCGTTTTAAATGAATGAAATTAAAAAAAGTTATAGAGAAACATTTTCTCAAAAGACGATCTATAAGATTGGTCCGGGGTAATTGTTTTGTAAAATGTATGAAAAAAAAAGTTATAGAGCTAAAAAGAAAATGTTTATAGAAATTTTCTTACATTTTTGCTTATAACTTCTTTAATATTAAATTTAGGGCAAAATGTTATGCTACATATTTGTAGGCAAAGCAATTTGATACACATTATGTCTTTACAAATTATTTGTAGGACGCATAGTTTCCGAGATATCGCGAAAAATGTGTTTGCACCACTTTTTCCAATATGGCGGGCGGGGGACATGGGTGGCCACCCCACAAACTTGAGGTTAAGCTTCTATTGATCCCCCAAACATGTCCCAAAAATAAACTTGCGTCCTCTAAAAAATGCAATATTCGGTCCTTAAATTGTAACATTTCAATGGACTATCTACAATATTTAAATAATGGTATTAATTTCAACGGTATTTGATAGACAGATACTAATATTTTCAAATAACATTTAATTTTTTCATTAATTTTGAGATTCCTCGCATTGAAGTTTTTCTTACTTTGGATCAATTGAAGTTTAATTTTACCCACGATTGTAAAAACAACATAAATTAAAAGAAAAAAATATTTCAAGTTACGTGTCACTTACCAATTTCTCCTTGCCATGATGTTCAACAGTAAAAAAAAACCCTAAGGTTTCCGAACAATAATGATCTCTCAGAAATGACAACGTGTAATGGAGAAAGCCCATACCAAATGAGCAGGCAGTGGAGTGGCGTAGCGCTAAGGTGCTGGACTCCTGTTACAGATGTGCATTGTATATTTTCCGCGGTTCTTCTAGATAACGCCAGGCTAATGCTGGGATGCTAGTCCACAGATGTTTCCGTCCGTATATGTCCCTGTTTTTACCATTGTAGTGTTTCAATTTACAGCGATCTTTCTGTTGAGGAAACGTAAGGCACAAATTTTCACAAACACACACACACATATATAGGTGTGTGTGTGTGTGTAATAAGCACTCAGATGTATTAATCCCTTTTTATCAAAACCACGCAATTATCCATATAAATTTGGTATAACTGTATACAGTTTTAATTATTGAGTAAATATGAATTTGTTATAATAGTTTATTATTGAATTTTTTTATATAACTTCTATGTTTTTATTCAGTATTTGTCTGTCCTTCTGTTTGTTCGTTTGATTATCGTACAGAAACTACGGCACCGATTTTGAATGAAACGTTTTTTGTTTAAAAGCTTACGATTAAACTTCAAAACTGGTATAGTATTTTATCTCGCAACGATGACGGGAGCCGGAGGTAAAACAATAAAACCACTTTTATTTTCCTTACAACCAAGTACAACCATTCCTACCAACACCCACTTCTACAAATACTGCTATACACCAATTACAAATTCTAATTTATTTATTCCATCACAATCAATAACAATCTCACGATTGATGATAACTTTTTTATTACAATATGTGATAATTAAAGAAAAATTCAGAATGCAAATATTCGCACAGGGACACACACTAGTATATATAAAACACACATGGTTGTGTGACCACCAATCGCGTTAGAAGCGAAACTTCATACAGGGATGTAAAACAATGTTTACAAGAACGAGAGTGAACAAATATAGAAAAAAATTGCACAAAAAAGCAAGTGAGCTTAAATGCAAAACATATGTCATCGAACACTCCATTCCGCCATCGAGAGCCTTCACCCATTTACGTGGCATTTTTTTGTTACCATCTTAGTGTTACGTTTTCGTTACGCTCTGACGATATCATTTTCTGGAACTACCCGACCGGCTGTAAAGAAGTTTCACTTCAAATATGCACCGAAACCAATCAAATGAAAAACTTGGTAACCTTTATCTCTTTATGTTTGCGATCGACTATGCGTTTATTTCTTTCCCTTTCGCACCCTTATTTCAAAAAACCTATCACCTCGGGGGTGTCGTGTCGGCTCATTAATCAGAAGTCTATCTGAAGGGGGATAAACAACAGTAATATCGAAATGCGCTGGAACTCGTCCTACTATTTTCTCTTCTCTCTTCCCCGTAGCCTCACTCGGTGCTGGTGGGGAATGGATGTATTGACAGACACATTCCACCCTCCCCCCTCCTCCAGGACTTTCCCAACCATCAACCTCAACCTCCCCTTCCACCCCTTTCCAGAAACCTCGCCGGGCGAAATCCCTCGCCCGCTGACCGACAACGCGTCACGGCGCACAGACAGGGATTTGTCCGGCGCGCGGGCTTATCAGAAATCAATCGCCATCACAGATCAAAAGATACGGCCCGCGTGCTAAAAAGGCTTAAGCAACCAGAAAATTCTCTAAGGATTAAAAATAAATTAATTGTTCCGTGTTACTATGTCGATTTCCACCTTTTTTTTTCATTTTAATTTGTCTGTGAGGTTTATACCTCAGAATCTATAGAAAAAGCATAACGACATCTATTGTAAGTACAACTGGACAGGTCTCTGTAAATTTAGATTAAGATTTATGTAAAACACAAAATAATTAACTGATATAGGGAGGCCAAGTGGTTTAGTTTTTTTAATTACGTCAGCAAAATGATTTTTTGTATAGAAAAGCGTACAATATTAATAGATCTTTAAAGGAATTTTTTTATAAAATATTTTGCATTATAAAATTTTATGGAAATAGAATAAACTAGGTTATTCTGTGATTAACCATGAATCGGTTTCAGCTGTCCGTAGCTTCCATTTTATGTGAGATTTTAACTCAATACAACTAGGTTTGTCTTCTTCAAGGTTCTTTTCTCAGAACATGTCACATTGTTTATTGAACTTTCATATCACAAATGTTATTCGATGTATTATGAACATATTTATTTTTCTTCGATCTCAACAGCTATTCACTAAATATTATGTAATAACGGTAAAATATCACGTGAGCGTTCATAATCATGATCATTATTGTGACCTTTAACAGTTAAAAAATAACTTTGAGTAAATGTCTGGTAGAAAAGTTGTTACCTAACAACTAATGCAAAAGTACTAATTGTAATACATTAAACAAATTCCTTAGTAAAAAGTTGCCACAAGTAAATTAAATCACTAATTCGGCGTGTGAAATTTCATCACGATTGCACAAACAATCGCCCAGAACGTAGATAGTGATCGTTCATCACTTGTTGAAGAAACCCCTTTGATTTATTTGGTTCAATTCACGAATATGTAACCCGGATATGGATATCCCGCTCTTTAATCAGGCACTGTAGGAATGAATGAACTAACTAATTAATGAATTGACTAGAGCTTAACATCTCATCCACACTGGGTTCATTGAGAATGCCGAGAAGAATAGAGCAATCACGGAATAAATGGCCTTGGGAAAAGGGTTACCGCTTTTAAACGCACCTGCTCAATGCAATGCATTTCAGGTTCCCCACTTTTTGTTTTGGAATGTCTGGCTATTTGGTACTTTTTCATCATCAATAAGCAGAACATCCGCCCTACTTCATTGACTTGTTACTGTCATACCGTTTCCGAATTTCAGTTTAATTGATTTTAAACATCTAATTAACGTATTTCAGACGACACAAATAATTATTTGTCAGGAAAAAAATGTTTTGCGCTACGATTGACTGCAATCCACTGTGACATCAAAGACGTTATATATTGCTGTACGGTTTTCATCATTGGGTGAGTTCAATTAAGCAGATTAAACCCAATATAAATAGACTGTTCGAAATTACGAAACCTGCCACACAGTCATATTTTTCCCGCTTTCTATCACCATCTCTACCTATGCCTTATCTGGTACTCAAACCCAGAACTCCTCCGCCTAAAGCCGGCGTGCATCCAAATGCGCTGCAGACTTAGTTTCCATCGTACAGAACAATGACTATACTAAAAACACGTGATGCAAGTTAAACTTCCATGTACTAGCAAATGACCCGGAGAAAAACTTAAAAGACATGCACTGCATTGAAACTCGGACATAAATGGTGAAACAAAGATTCTGTGAACCCAGTATCCAACGAGCCACCTTCATCAGCAATGACACAGGATGTCTACAGTTCTAAAAGTTATAGTGCTTGAGCTCGGATGTAAAACTTGCAGACCAACTAGCTTCCCCTGGATAACTTGTCCTCCATTTACGAAATTAGAGAACCCACCAGTCCATATGTGTACCACTCACTCTGTTGTTTCCTCCACGATGGCTTTCTTCGACATTCCAACATGGTTGTCCACCAACCAAAGCCCTTAGCACGACTGTGTTGTTTCGTGGCCAGATGGGACCTACTCATCTATTATTGTATGTATATAATTGATTCAATTATTTAAAGGATGAGCACCCATATTCCGCTTGTATTAGCACGTATTGTTTGTAATAGCTAGCTAGTTACTTTTTTTTTTGCTCTATCCTCACCAGCATCACAGGTCCGGTCATCTTGTTTGACATTAATTGCGTTCGGGAAAGACTTCGAAAAAAACCACTAAAAGTCATTATTTTTAAACTTCAAAATTAATAAATTACTAAACAGATTTGGAGTACCATGAAACAAACCTAAAAAAAATCCACCTAGGGAATACAGCATGTCAACTTGTAGATACTTTCTATGTTGGACAGAGAAATATTTTAAACTTATTACTTTTAATAATGTTTAACGGTTGATCGTCAGTGATGCCATAAGAACGATAACACACAACACATAAACCGATAAATTGGAAGAAGGATTCGGTAATGGGGGTTGGTGTGGAAACATTCCAGAATTTTCCTGGAATTATATCGGAACCCACGGATGGCCCGTCTGAGATTCAAACCAAGGTTCTCTGGACTACGAGTCCATCTTGTATCATGTTTGGGTAACTGGTAATTATCATTGCCAGCAGGCCAACAATCCCCCATTTGTCGACTTATCGTGGACGATTTAGGCCGGTATTCCACAACACAATAATAAAGGTTTAGATGTTGAATATGATACACCTGTTCCCTAATCATATTCCTAGTGCACGATATACTACAGCCAGTCCCTTATTTTAAGACAACGGATTTCGATGTTCTATCCGTGACCTATCTGTTGCTCGAATCCCGCGCATGCACAGAGTTCATTTTTTCGTTGATTTTGAACAGATGGTGTACCTGCGTCTGGCGCCATTAGCTCGTGTCTGTGTGTGTGTGTGTGTGTGTAGTCCTTTATGTGATCATCTGTAGACATACCAAATGTGCAAAATGAAATTTTATGATAGCGAAATTATTTTATACAATTTAATGGTGACAAAAACAATAATCGCCATTTTAATAGTACTTGTGAAAATTATTACAGAGTTTCGGTGTTTGTGCGATGAAACTGCCATCTTTAGTATTGTTGCAGTGAAAATTGTATCGATGGTTGCGAAACGTCCGCTAGAATGCGTTGAAACCAGTTTCTATCCTCGCGCGAGGCACCGGTTATTAAAACGGTTGCCGATCTGTTCACTTACAGGGATTCGGTTTGGACACGTTCTGGAATACGGCCTGCGAGTAAGGTTACGGTTGTATCCCAACCAAGGCAGTTCTTATTCGCTACTTTACCCGAACGTCTCGGAATGTCGCCCTTAATGGACTAATTGAGATATCTGTAACAGGTGAAATTTCGAGAGTCAGCACCCTCACTCCATGTGTATCTCTCATTGGTAGAGTAGTTTGAGTCCCCTTTGTTTCTAGGCTCTCACGAACTGGGAGGTAGATGAATGCTTCCCGAACGGCGACGAGCGAAACGGGACAGGAGACATAGTTCTGTTTTGCTCCGCGACGTGGTTGCAGCCTCCTCCGTGGTCGTGTCCTCGGCGGGATCATGAGACCGCGAGATCACGAGACCATGAGATCATGAGATCATGAGATCATGAGATCAGGACAGCTGGCGCAGGTCGTTAATTCTCTGCTCACGCGTATCCAGGACCCCTGCCAGCGTGTTGCGTGTTGTAGGTGTAGGAAGGACAAGACATTGTGGTATAGTATTAATTAGATGGACACAAATAAAGAAGGGTGGAGGGGAAATAAATCTTTGATATCTGTTACACCGTATAAAAGTAATGTAGAAAATCACTATTTTCTGAAAGTTTTTCAAAGTACATATCAGGAATTCTATAATTTTATTTAAAAAAAATACATAAAATAAATGTTTTAATTAATTATCTACCAAACGTTACCATACACGCCAAAATAATATGCATAATTACTATTTTCGCAGGTTTTTTTTTTGACCACGCCATGGAAGTGTAACTTAAATATAAACGCTCAAGTTAAAAGAACACTTATTCCATCAGGCATCTAGTAATCTCAAATCTCTATCTCAATATATTTCCCTAGAAAAATATTCGTCGTGGAATACACCGACCTACATATTGAAACGTTTCTTTAAATGTATCTCAACATACTGTAAGACTGACAGGCAATATTTATTTTCAGAAAATTGCATGTACCTCCGTTTTTATGGGGCTGTAACTTAAATTCTATTCTTGCGATTCTCGACAATTACCGCCATTTTGGCCTTAAGAGTCCTGCTGAAAAAGAAAGGAATATGTGCACTGATTTAGGTCGTTTGTTTGTAATTGGGTGTGCGGTTGTAAGGTAAAAAATACATATAAAAATCGTTTATAAAATATGAAATGTAATGCATCCAAAATTAATGCACGTCAAGAGGCATGGTCAAATGGGTTTTCTAGAAATCAACTTAAAGTAACACAAATAATATTTTATAAGATTTATTTATCATATTACACTATTTCCACACAGAATTAAATTAATGTATGTAATTGTATAACACATAAAAGGCAGTATAATATTTTTTTAATTTAATAAATAACCTTTTAAAATATTTAAACTTATATTAATAATCTCAAATAATAACAGTATATTTACACAAAAAGTAGGATAAAGAATTTGTTCTCTACATTTTTCTTAAAAATAAAGCTTGTTGGTAAATATTTTAATTCTCATTAAGGCCCAAGTGACATTATAGGTGTTGGTAAATTTTGGTTTTAACAATAACGAAAAGTTAAAACAATACCTACAGTACCTACATCATCAGCTTGATAACCATTAAGAAGAAAGTAATACGTTTGGGGGAGTACTTTACGGAAGAAGAATATTGTGATTTTATGTTTCGCTCCAATAAATTTAAGACGTGAAAGAAATAAGCAAAATTTACCTTAGGCCCGAAATTCTAGTTTTATTTTTAAGCTTTTGTAATTTACGTTACTTGTCAAGGGCACATCGCTGCAAATATAAATCTTTCCCTTTGTTCACACTTAAATTTAAATGTCACGCCATATTAGTTTACTTTCTAAATGCTTTTTTACAGCGATGGATGCGAGAGGAAAAAATACAGTCCTTTATTTTTTTGTTTAGGATCTCGCTGTAATGAATGAATTGCCCTACAGGACTCGTTGTGTGAAATAAACTAGGTGGAAGAAAAGAAGGATGAAATACATTTTCACGGAGTTTTTCTTCTCTCGCCTACCCCACCTCTTCTCTCCCCTCACCAAACTAGACCTTTTCTTCGCCAGAATCAGCCAAGGAGAAGTGTTGCGGAGTTGCTCAACTATATAATGAGGAAAGTAGCGTTAAGGGTGAAATGAAAGATGATGAACATCTCAAGTCTATTTTTATTTCCTCCCTAAAACGGGGGTGGGAGTTGGGGGAGGAAGCCGTATAAAGCAGTAGGAAGGAGGTGAATATATGACGTAGGAGGGGACCTATAGAAGAGGGAGAGGGAATGGTGTGGAAACTAACCGCCACATCAGGCATGCAACAAAGTAATCTTCCCAGTTTGTCCTGCAATTCACTTGAGGCTTGCCAACTGTTAGAAAATAAATTTCTTGGGAAGTTTTAGACAGAAAGAAAGTACATGAAGTTGAAAATTGAGCATTTAGTCAAAAGTACGATCGACTAAACTTGCAGTCGATCATAAATAAGACAATTTAAGAAATTTAATTTAAGCTGGGCTTGACCTTGCGATTTGTAATCGCAGTGATTGCAAAATAAGCAACCAGGCACATTTCGATGGTATCGTGGATATCGCTAGCTCTGGAGACCGTTCTACAATAACACGAAAACGGAGACGGATCACGCCAACGGAGACGGATCTCACACAAAAAAAATTATACAATAGCACACAGACGGAGACTGACCTGTAGCAATTATCTCGGCGATGCGACCAATGGAAGCAGAGTTCTTGCTTTGCTGGTACATTCAAAATAGATTTAAAAATGTTACAAGTTCAATAAAATATAGTGTTCTACTATTACATTGTCGTTTATTTTTATTATATATTTAAATTCTCTCCGTGTTATAATATCTAAGAATATGTTCTTATATTTAAAATTAATTTAATACTACGTAAACTTGAGATGTATATTAATTGGTTGTCATTTGTTATATTTGCGTGCATTGTAGAATCAGCAGACGTGATAGCGAAACGTTTCGGAAGATCCGTCTCCGTTTACGTGATCCGTTTGCGTTTCCGTGCCATTGTATAACGGGGCCTGACGAGTCAAATGTACAGGCAAGCAAAATCTGCGTGGACAAGCTGCTGTTTCATCGCAGCTTCGATGCTGGGATAGATATTCATACTGGGATCACAATAGCGCGATAGCGCGACGCGAAGGACGCAATGCGACGGCAAAATATCGCGTTATTGTGAACACGCGATTCTCCCTCACACGACGAACAAAAGGAAACCATTAAATATTAAGAGTTTCTTACCATTACATACGCAACAAACTTACGACAGCCGTCAACGCAGTAAAGTCTTTTTAATAGAAATATTTGATAGAAAAATGTTTAATTAAAAATTAACATAGAATTGTAAAAATATCACCACACGTCAACAACTCAAAGATTGCACGATTAACTGCGGTAAACTAAACTTTTAAAAAATACAGGAAATATAAATGGAATTACCAACGCACCCTTCAACCATCTAACAAAATCAAAAATTATGGCGTTTATTTCAGTAACTTCGCACCCACGATACGATGGAAATGTTCAACATTGCTTATCGGGAAGTCTTTCGAGTCCGTTATTTACGCCACTTTGACGTCACGCATGTATCGAACGTGATTGTTTAGAAAAACATTAGCGTCTATCGCACCGTGATATCCACTCTATTGTGATCCTATTATCACATGTGATAAAACATTACCGACTTGTGTATTTGTTCGTAATTTCTATTGGAATTACTTGTAACTATTAAATGAGATTAATTTTACCCATTCGGTTATAACCGGTAAAAATTCACAATGAAAATTTCATTACTATGGATGGTAATTCACCACAGGAACAATTTTTAATCTTTGTAAGGCTTCAAAGCACTTGGTTTATGTTTATGTCTACAAACTTTATTACCAATATGGCTCTGCCCGTCAGTAAATCTTTTACCGCTCTTAATTTGGCTATGATCTCATATGATGTTGCATTGCAAAAAGTTATTATTCGTCTAAAAATAACAATGTCACATCAATTTTTTTTCTAAACGAAATATTTTGAAGAAATGACTATGTCTTGTATAAATTAATTACCTAGAACATTTCCGGAAAATTTTTTTTACCTCCACTCGTAAGTTTTAAAATAACTCGTAAAATTGACGTTTCATGCCTGATGCACGCCCGATAACGGTGTTCTCTTCGTTTTGTCACAACACGGAGAAAAAGAGTAATCATGCATCTCGTTTCCATTGCAATGCGATTGAAGAACCTGCGATTCATTAGTCGAAGTTCACGCGTCATAAAAACACCTTTTTAAGCTTCCAAAGTTATATAAAAAATACAATATATAAGATTGCGCACATAAAATTTGTAAACAATTTTATTAATTTAGTATGACAAAATGACTAGGTTATTACCATGTCACGGTAAAGGTTTGGTTAGATATATCAGCCAAATCATTCTCAGAATAATTATAGATTAAAATTAAAGTTGTCACCATATGAACATCTCCTTTCTGATTCTCTTTAAAAATTAATCTTTTTATTAAATATATTTTTTATTGAGTGTTCGCAGATCAACCAGCCTAATTACCTGGTTTAGTGTGGCAAAAACACCAATGCTACGCAGCCATTAAAACTCAGGAAATTAATAAATTAATCTATATGTTCGGGAATAAAATGCAGATTAATACATGCATCAACAGATTGTTTTATTGTGCAAGACTACAAATCTTTGGCCAACGGTTTAGCGCATAAGGTTGGGTGGCAAAAGTTATCTCGCTAGACAGTTTAGGCTTACAATAATGCAACAAGCGGAAAACTTAATAATATCCAAACACTTTTTCTTGAAACATTGTTTCGACAATACTATAACGTACATTATCCCCGTTTGATAGTAACGATCACCTATACAGCGAGGTGCGTTTATTTTCCAGCACCATCCACAGTAGCTACATCTATGTTATTGTAAACAATAAGAGAAACTCTTTATCTTACAAATATTTTCCATTTAAAATAAGAAATTATAACATTATGATACAAACCAAATGCGGGTAAACGTCGTTTGAAATCAAAATTTTATAAAACATTTTAGCGGATAAAATTATTTCCGCTGCTTTATTTCGGTGGCATTAATATGTTTGTGTCACTACAAATGGGATTTTTTAAAGATAGAATATATAAAGCTTATTGGAAGGTAATTAATTCTAAAATTTCATGTTTTACGAAATTTATTTTGGTGAAATAGGGTAATATGCTTAATACACGTCAATTGCTTATTTTGTTTTAATAATTAAACATTAATTTACTAAACCTCATCATACAAATAAATATGACCAGTGTGTGTTGGTGACACATCGGTAAGTCTCAAACACAATACTGACACGATATTAGTGCTCTAATTAGCGCAAATGCAAATGGTGATGAGCGGATAAAGCTTGCGCGACCATAAATTTTCGTCCTTTGGACATCGAACGGCATGTCAAAGTCTCATATGTAGGGACCGGAAAAATTCGCGAATTCAATGACCTACAGGATAGACTCCAAGATACTCTATGCACTCCGACAAATTACATCTGCTCATTGGCTACTGACTCGTGACAACTATTAACTAGAATGCTTTTGATTCGATACTTCTTTCGTTGAGGATTATTCATTGGCTCTGATTCCTTCAGACAACCTGCGGTCCAATCACTGAAGCAGCAAAAGGTTAAATACATTTGCATTCTAGCATATCGCGAAATGAAACCGCGAATTTTTCCGGTCTCTACTCATATGCAATTACATTTATCATGTGAGTCTTATAGCCAGTTGTGATTCCCGTGTCGAACTTTACGGATGAATACGCGCTAAAGCCTATACTGATAAAAAATGAAATGTTCACTTCAATTTTACAAGGACCCCCTGTTTCTTACTATCTATGAAACTTTGATAATTTACGGATATCTCTGTATATTAACAGATACTTAAAACCTTATAATAATAATAATAATAATTTTTGATAGGTGTGTAGAAAATAAATTCTTCCTCGTACATATGTCTTTCACCGTGTTCAAAACAAAACACAGATACGAATATTTCGTTTGTTTGGGATAAATTATCCTTTTAAAATGTACTGTGATATCATTATTTGTCTTAAGGTTTGTTACCAAGTAGTTGTTTGAAAAATACTTCCATATATTATAAATAGTAACATGCATATTTTTCGGAAAAGATTTCCAGGCCAGCTATGTCTTAAAACTTTGCAGCATTGTCTGTGTTTCGTGGTTGGCTTGGTTTATTTTAGTTGAATATACACTGTCAACGAAGCAATCACAGCCAAAAAGTGGAAAAGAAAACGCGTCCTGAATGGCCTGGCCAAATAGGGCAAAGGCTTCTCTTCCATACGGCCGCCAATTACAAGGAAACAGTCACTAGCGTAGAATAACTTCTTGTATGTAGTCTAATGATGGATCGGAACGCTTTTTCGCGAAAAATACATTACCCTAAATATATTTTAATTCGGCTGATTTATCTACTATAGAAGGGTATAAGAACTACCGAGTTAAATTATTACAACTATTAAACTAAAACCTTCGTGTTTATACTTCGTTAATCAGTAGCTGTTGAGAGAAATTCTAAAATGTGGTAAATTATTTGCGACATTCCGCGTCAATATTTAAAAACAGTCGATAATGAAAATGCTTATGCAACTTGACAACCCATTTTATTTTCATCGTGGATTACTTTACACGCCCTGACGAACTAGACGCCTAAGACAAAAAATATTTTTAAAAAATGTAAGCGAATTTTTTAGTGCTCGTCAGGGATGTGAAAAATCTAACGTCGGTACCGAGCGAATTCATTTGTTCTCATGTTGCAAATACACTTATAATACGAAACTTAGACACGAAATTTAACCTATAATTATTTAAAATAATGCCAAGCGAGATAAATGTACGAAAATGATTTCTTCAACTAAATTTGTTGACGCGAATCAGGCCTACTTCCCGCATCCGCCAATAAAATTCGTTGCTGGAGCAGCTACGGTGACTATCGAATCATTCAAATTGAATAGCGACATTTTTAATTATTTAATGGAACCGTTCCGAAAAAAATGAAAAGACTTGAAAGAATACTTAATCCCAGCTTTGGGCCTGATTTTTGACAAGGAATTTTATTAAAATGATGTCCATCTCGATAAAGTTATTAAACAGTTAAAATCATGAAGGTTTTCCTTTGTCTTTGCGAACTTTGGTTCGCGCCATCCGCCACAGATGGCAGCACTGTGGTTGTTATATTGTTCCGTTCCTTGACTTCCGTCTCATTAATAAAATTGCTCCCATTGTAGAAGTGTGTTATATGGTGTGCAATTACAATGCAGTGACTATTTAGAGTTCCTTTTGCATAATTTTTATTTATATACAGGATATATATATATATATATATATATAAATGGGGTTTGCCTTTGGGTGTGTCAAATAGGTGACTAGGTAAAGTGTTTGTGATCAATTTTATATATATATATATATATATATATATATATATATATATATATATAAATACTTAGTTCTACAGCTGACTGATCAGTGATGTTAAAACAAAAGTAGGTTTTGATAAATTATAATTTCAGAATGTTTATATTACTGTTTTTACATGCACAACACACAACGCATATCAATAATATAAGGAACCAAACACATGCTTTAAATTATACTTTGTAGATATAATAACAGGAAGTTATGTTGGATCCGGCTTCTAACAAAAGTTCAAGTATTATTGGATATTATTGTTTATGAAAATTATAAAGAAATTATATTTGGGTTCGTAATATTCTCATATATAGACTGTACCTCAGCTTCAGTTCGGTAGATTTAGATAATCATATAATCTATAGGACCACTAGTTTTAACACAAGTTATGGGGAGAAACAAATTTATTTGCGACTATTTCAATACTATCAATTTCTATGACCATACAAGATATTTGGTCAAGCTAATATTCGGAAATGGTTAAGATATTTAGCTCACCTCAGTCCTAGCTTTAGGCACATCAATCTCGCTCGTAGTAATAATTATATTCATCACAAATATTATCGAAATCATTTAATTTTTTCTTGAGACTTTAATTCAGTTATGAAATACCATGATTGCCATTATTAATAAGCTTGCAACACTCAAAATTATACTGGTATTGAAATTTACTTCACATTTCTATCAGGCAATAGTTTTTAGACTCTCTTCTTCCAAACTCTCTTAATAATCAGATTTTCTGATAAAATTTTACTATGACCTGGGGTCATAGTTCCTATCAATTTTAAAATGAGAAAAACTTATAACGAACTATAAACTAAACAAAATTGTAACATTAAAACAGTTAACATGAACAATGAGAAAATGAAATGAAATTGCATAGACAAACTATATGAATTAAAGTTAAAATAATAGTCTATGCAGTCTGTTTGCATTACTGCTGCTATGCAATTGTCCCATAGCTTTATAACTATATAATGTTTTTGAATTATTTCAGTCTTTGACAAATGTTTAAATAATTATATATATATATATATAAATTATTTGCTTATTATTTTTGTCTATTCTGAGTGGTCATTACCCGCTCATCATGAAATGCCGCATACCGAGAGCTAAGATGATAAACGTAAGACAAAAAAAATTACAAGCGACACGTGTCCGGCGATTATAAGGTGGAATCAGGCAGCAGCCAATCAACAGACGGCGTTGATTCGGCATTTCTCAAAAGTATTACCAGCGGTACACATTTCCCCGACTGTAACTTGCTAAGCAACACATTATATTGAGCACATTATCATTTTCAAGGACGTAGCCTTAAGCCAAAATAATTTCATACTTGTGTCACTAAAGCCTACGATTAAGAACTGTCTTGTTAACAACGAGACAGACGCAATAACACAATTCAGGAAACTCGAGAAGGTATCCAGTAGTGTTGCATATGGTAAAGCATCGTACCAAATTTTTTTTGTAGTAGTGTTGTGAAAAATGGGAAACCCAATTTAGAATGGCAGGACCGTGTTTCGAGCCCACATCCCTCCTGAACGCAATTTAAGATGTAAAATGTCTTTTTTTCGTATGCTTACGTGAATAATTTTTTACTATCACTGTTGACAGAACAACAGTGGCAGAAGTATAAATAGAATATTGGTATTACATTTGATAGCTGTCAACTTTGAGAGATGTCACTTATCACGGGCTGTTTCAGTCGCGAAACGCCCGGCAGAAGAAGTTTAAAAAAAAAAAAAAAAGAAAACAGGAAAAGCCACGCAAAAGAAACGCTCCTCGGAATGGCCCCAGTTTCCGTCAGGAGCGAGACCGGTTGTTTCCGACTCGACGTATGTTGTTCTCTCGCCTTGTCGTCCGCGGCCGAGGGTGGAGAAGGAAAGCGCCGTTTTCTTTCGTCTTCCTTCCGTCTCGTGACTTCTCCCTCCTTGCGAGGGAACTGGCCGCGCTAAGCCGGGCGGATGCTTCTTGTCTCGGCTGGGGATACGTCTCTCTGCGCCCGCCTGGTGTTTCGGCGCGCGGAGAGAGACGCACGAAAGGAAAGGAAAAATGGTAAGAGGAGAAGGAAAAGGAGGGGAGGATAGCGAGGTACATGAAAAATGGATGCGAGCGGTCTTGACAAGTGTTTCTCGTCGATCCACCAAAGGGTGAGAGGAGTCAGGGTATAATCGGCCATGGTTTGAATAGGGTGAGTGGGGGGGGGGGGGGGGGGGGTAGCAAGCTGTTGGGGAGGGCTTGACGTATCCACCGCACCATGCCAGACCCGAGACTGCTCACCTCACCACAGCGATTAATTTTATTTCTGTCTTTTAGGGCAGGACCACGTCCGTGGAAATAATGATGTGCCCAACGTTTCGGCATGCTTCGTTGCGGCCATCTTCAAGACCGTTAACAACTGAAGCCCAAAAGTTCTGACAGAGTAAATTTTAAGGGAAATTCACAAGTGAGCTGTGATTGGTCGTCATTTTTGGGGAAATGTCTGGCAAATTAGAATGCTTTGTTCAGGTGTTTTTTCTTTCTTTCGGAATTAGCACATTTTCTCCTTAAGAGATTTCAAATCTTGATTGTTTGTTTTCTGTCTTTCCTTACCGGGGATGTCTGGTAAATCCAACACACACAAGCTAGGTAACTTATCACTCTCTTCGTCTCCTGCAAACGGCTGCTGCAATGATGATGCCTCAATCACTCTAGCATATTCAAACAGTATTTCCCTAATTACTGCGTTTGCCATTACACGGACACGTTATTGTCGGTGAAATACATGCGAATATTAAGGCCATTAGAAAACTTCTGAATCTTAGATGGTGAATTTAGTTTATATTTATTCTAATCTATCTTTTTTCTACCGATTTTCGAAATTCGCTTAATTTTTTCCTGTTCGCGGAGCAGCAGAGGCGCACCCGCGAATATGGGGCGTGCACAAAGACCAGTGAGATACTGTCCTGCCTGCAGACTGCCGTAGCAAAGCGCGGGTGTATCGACTAATGAGTAATAGTTCGGTTCCAGCTATAAACGTAGAGGTCCAATCGCATTGGCCTTATTAAATTAGAACAGATTACCTTATTGTTTCATTATTATATTTTATCTCTTCTACACAATATATAATCCCCGGTTGAGGTTTGCTTGGGTTTCACACATTCTGGATATATGTAAATTATATTCCATTAAACAAACATAATAAAATTAAAATATTTCCTTAATAGATTTCCTGGGGCATAACATTGTCGTTATCGAAATTGTTCGACTACTACAACTCAAGAAGAACAAGCAAGAAACATGAGTGGGTCATTGTACGCACTATACATTTCTTTCATACAGTTAAGCTTCCTATATTATTTTTGGTCCTTGGAACAACGCGAAATAAATTTCTACGGTTTTTTTTTCTGAGTCATCAAAAACATCACGGTCGTATTTATAAATATCGTACCAAGAAAGCTCAGCCCTTTTCCTCACGACAGCTTTCGCGGGCTTCGTGTGTTGCTGTGCACGTGTGTGTGTGTTCCTGTGCACCTGTGTGTGTGTGCAGGGCGAATATTTCACGCAGGCTTTGCCGCGACGAGATTACTTGAATTACGTATTTCTCGCACAATGGGTGGTTGCCGAAGATCCCTTCCACACCCCCGCAGGACCCTCCGACCTGAATCCTCCGGGATTTGTACCCGTCGGCGGTCCCCCGGCGCGAAGCCCTGGCGCACGGCACCCAGGAGGATGCTGGGAGAAGATCTCGTCACGTGGGTCGTGACAGCCTTCGTGGAGCCGGGGGGGGGGGGGGCGACACTCTTCCTGCGCTCGAGATGTTCGCCAGCACAAACCTCGCGCCTCAGATAGCACGACTTGCCCTTCAGCGTGCTCCGCAAGCTTCAAAGTTAAAGTGATCTCATAAAAAAACTTATTGTGCGTCATATTCTGCCCATAATCGTTAGCGTCTTGTAACATGACTCAAATTTTGACATTTCTCGAAAAGCAGTAACCCCCCTGGAATAGAAGTTTGCCGCCTGGGAATGGAACAGACGCCTTAAATTATAGGCAACATGGACTTCAGGTTTGCAATGCGTGTAGCCTTAGTACAAGCGCTTAGTAAAAATTACTAGAAAAATAATGCTTGCAGGCTTTTGCGACCATTGTCTGAAGTTCCTTGGCTTCTAGGTTGTTTCCGCGTCTAAGGAAAATAATACACCAGCAAGATGATATATTCGTCTTTGACACGGCTACAATGCAGAAGCCAATCAACTTCAGACAATGGTCGCAAAAGCCTGCAATCATTATTTTTCTAGTAATTTCTACTAAGCGCCTGTACTTAGGCTACACGCATTGCATTTCTGAAGTCCATGATGCCTATGGTTAAGGCGTCTGTTCCATTCCCAGGTGGCGAACTTCTATGCAGAGGGGTTAAATAAACTTGTCAGCGTGATTTTTGGCTTACGAACGTTGACAACAACGTAAAGTTGTTTACGAACACGGTTTGGATAGAACAAATGTGGCATAAAAATACATAGACCCATTGGTCACTGCTTTTGAGAACCGTCAAATTTGAGACAATCTATTTGTCGTAGACTGTATGTACAATCCTCACGTGCCCACATATCACGTACATGACAAATAAATATTTGGATTACTCTGATACATTTCTTGTATTTCGTTGACAAGTATTAACCTCGCAATAAGTGGAACTGTTGTGTGTGATGATACAAAAAATTTGGAAACGATCATTTTGACTTGTGCATTATTTGAACCACAAAAAATATTTTTAAGGTTAAAAAATCCCATAAGTTTGTTACAGAAATTTGAAATATTTCATATCTTTGAAAAATTTTTGGTATTTTATTAAATACACCAAAATGTTAATTTGAGCTAACAAATATTCACATAAAATTATTATGGTTTTATTTGTATGGGTGTATGAAGTATGGAGTTTCTTTAAAATTATTTATTTATTTTTTAAACGTAAACTTATCAAGACAAGAAAGTTCTGCAGCCGGCACCCCATATTTTTTCAAGTCTGTATGTGCAATGATACCGCGTTTCAGGGTTACATAAACGAACTTTATAAAAAAACAGTGATTTTAATTTGTCTGAACTAATTTCTGATACAACCAACCACACTGCAAAGGTTGAATTAAATGGGGAAAAAATACAAAAGTAAATTCATAACCCCCTTAGTAAGCACACCATCACATTTGTTCCAATTGTTTGTAAATTTAATAATTTTTATTTAAACCTTTTTTCTGAAACTATTTTTAATACAAACCATTATTGCAAAAGGTCAAAAAACAGGTTTTGGAATAAGAAAATAAATAAAACTTCACTACCATGTAAGCAATCGAATACATTCTTATTTTTGTTTATTTTTCTAAATATTTTCTGAAACTTTTGTTAAAATAAATTGTTATCTAACCAACCATTACTGCAAGGGGTGGAAATAAGGTTTCAAAATATACTATCAAATTCATTATTATTTTTTGTATAAATCCTAAGCTTTATCTAAAACTTTGGCTGAAAACAATTTTTGATGAAATATAAAGGTTGAACTTGTTAATTTCATATAACAAGATGGATGAACAAAATTAATGTAGCATATTTATAATTTCACGTCACTACACATTTTATATCTCTATAAACCATAAAATCAGTAATTTGTATTTATATCTTTGAATGTAGTACTTCCTTGCTCAAGTAATGATATTTGTTTAACGAATAAGAATGGTTTTGTTTCACAGTTCACATGTAATATTATATGACGAATATTTGTAAAACAATCTGGCATTTGTGGAAAAGATTTAACAAAAATTATTGCTAGCTAATAAAAGTTTTGTTTGGAAGGAATAGAGAAAACGAAAGGAATTTGATATAGGAACTTCGAATAGGAAAGACATGACATTTTTATGACTACAGAAATTGAACTTATAACTGGTGAAATATTTTGAAGAATTATAAGAAATGATAGTAAATAGTAATAATATTAATTATTTGAAGAGAGTTAGTGAAATAAAGAAGAATTATTATTTATAAGAAGATTTGAGTACTACCAGGCGATTCCAGTAAGAAGACTACGAGTATAAACTACGAAGACTGAAATCATATTCAGGCGTTCCCAGGACGAAGAAAGAAGTATTTATAATATTCAACTGTACGAGAACATACTTAAACGACGAGAGGCGTTCCCAGGACGAAGACGATCAACGATAGGCGTTTCCAGGACGAAGACGATCAACTATAGGCGTTCCCAGGACGAAGATGGTCATCTAGAGGCGTTTCCAGGACGAAGATTCGAAACAACGAAAGGCGTTCCCAGGACGAAGACGACTCGTTAATACTAGGTGTTCCCAGGACGAAGGTACAAGACAGCGAATGGGCGTGCCAAGGATGAAGACGCAGAAGATTCATTGCTGAGGTCCTGGCTGAAAGAAGGCAAACCTAGTAACGCATAGTTCGTTACCACGGAACTATAATAACACGTCGGTTATATAACGATGAATGAATGTCACCACATTTACTAGCTTGCAAAACTGACAATCGGGAATAATTAATATCACTTGAAATCCCTTACTAAATCTTTTCACACTACCAGATTGCTAAAGTTAGGGACAACTTGAGTTAAAATTCACAAAATCGTTGTATACAAGCTAATCCAAGGTTTTACGAATTTTTCCACGACATACCCAACTCTACCCCTGAATAGTCCGGACAACAATAAAAGAAATTTTAATTAATGGTGTGTAGTACAAATTAATTAAAATATCAGTAATTGTAATGTTCATTCATTATTACAACTTCGTAGAAGTTGTTGGCGCCCACAAATTAAATTAAGTGATTCGTTCTTTTGTTCTTATCATACAAATACACGAGAACGAGTCTAAGTACTTTCGAGTCTTATAAAGTCAAATATATTTATAATAAATAATAAAGAATTTGATAGCTAAGGCCCGTTTAGAAAGGAATTATTACTTAAAAAAGGGGGGTTTTAATTTTAAAGAATTAAAAATTTCTTAGTATCAAATTCATTCAAACTTATTTTAAACCATCTTAATGTTAACTTAAGCCTTGGTGCAAACAATTTTTTTGCGATTACGTTATTAGTGCAAGGGTTTAAATATAGTGTTTGAAAGTTAAAACAATTTTATAATAAACTTATTTGGCATATGATATGAAATTTTTTTTAAGTTATTCTATGGTGGATACACTGAGTTAAAAATAGACAATATTTTTGCTACATGGAAAATGAGAAAATATTTAATGAATAATTTTGTAATATTGAAGAACATTAATATGTTATGTACATTAAGTTCTTAATATGTTACATTTTCATTCAAGTTTCCAAAATATTTCTAGAAGAATAAGGTACTTTGAAATCTACCTACGCATGTATGCTGTGTCCAAAGGGATTTGTTTATTTGCATTGTAAGCGACTCTAAAGTTTTAAAAGCATGGAATGAATATTTTCAGCATGACGTCAGAAATTGTTGAGTTTCTTGAATACGAACAAACTTATTATAGAGACTTCGGTATCTCTAGCAATCTATACGTTTCCCGTGGATGACATGTGGGTTTGTGTTGAGTTTAATAACTCCAATATCTCTATTAGAGGAACATTTTCATCTCCTTAAATTCACTGTAAAAATTGTTATTGTCCATAATCGTGTAATGAAAGTTAATAACCTGTGATTTTATTAACCTGAGGCTGATTTTTACTCCCATTTAGATATGAACTTGGTGTGATTGAGCCGTAAATCTCGAGATATACGAAGATCAAAGGACATAAAAACGTCTAGTTCTAAGCCCAAGGAAGCAAAATTTTCCAAATGGGAAGAATCTTTAACCATTATAGGAATCTATACATATAATTTTGACATACAAAATCCAAGCCAACAGCTATGATGTGTAAACCTAAATGTTCCATTATATATTTATACATAAGTTTATGAAAAGTAAAAATCATATTATGCAGCTTATTTTGAAATAATGTCCAACAGAGGTAAGTATTTAGGGAGTAAGTGTAAAAAATCTTAATCGATTAAATAATTAAAAAATAAATGTGAACGTTATACTCCTGAGATCTACTTTCAGGCTTATAAACATTTTTGTTATTATAATGCACTTAAATTTTTATTTCTGTTCAGTTGTCCTCATCATGTTTAAATAAAAATACTCACTTCATGATGACATATTTACGAGTCTACCTGGCAGCTTCTTTATCGGTAATAAATAAACATTTATCATTAGCTTTATGCACCTACGGCTTGCTTACCTAACAAATAATTCCTAACCAAAGCGACTTCGAATTTATATCATTCACCTTTTATAGAGTACATATTTACTGGCTCCTGATTTACAAATGAGCCAACAAAGCATTTGCCCACAGAGCCAGTTTTTGAAGGGCGGGAAAATCTGAAGTGCGAAAAAAATAGGACAAAAAATTTGAGGACCGAAATTTTTTTTTAAAGCTTAAATATATTAGGCCTTAGACCAAGAAGTTAGGAAATGACTTTAAGATTTGTTTAACAAAATGCAGTAATCATGTTTTATTGTGGTATTTATAACAGCCGTATAAAACTACAACAATATAGAACCTTTGTCTATAAAAAACCTTAGAGTTTAGTTGCATAAAGTGCTGTTTTAAAACTGATGGTAAATAAGCCTTAAAATTTTAATGACATTTGGGAGGAACTGGAAAAATAAAAATAAGGGGAGGGGGGAGGTGATAAATATTGTCTGCCCTAAGCGCTAGCTACCTGAAATCGGGACCTGCATATGTACCATAATTCCCACGGGATGTAGAAGATAGTAACATCCTGTACACGTTTAGTGACGTAGCACATTCTTTTCTTCTGTGTAGAAAGCGTTTTTTTTTCCCGCAGCTTGATCGTCAACGCGGCGCTCGGACCAGCGACGTGATCCCCGCAGAGGAGACACAGGAGGTCTCTGGAGAGACCGGGTCGACCTTCAAGCGCGGAAACGCCCGACCGCCGAGACGACATCCGCCAGAAGTCGTCGCCGCCCGGCATGGGAGGCCCCTCGACCACCCTATAGCTCATCTCTCCTCTCCCTCCCCTCAGTTCCCCGAAACTACACTCTTCGCGACGATCCTGGGTGAGTTCCGCGACGAAAAAGAAACCAACCCTCCTTCTCTTCCGCAACCGGCCCCTTCAATCCGCGCAAGAAACTGTTTTCGGTGCTGGTAAAGAAGCGAAGAAGAGGTTGAGAAGGGGGGGAGGGGAGGGCTGGCAATAACTGCCTGGCACATGCGCTCTGCAGGGGGTGCGGCCCGGCGGACGACTATAACAGCGTTCCATTTCTCCATCCGCTCCACTCCCGAGCTCTGGAGCTCTTCACTTTCCATCTCTCCTCCCCTTTTTTCCCAACTCGTTCTCAACCCACCCCAGGACTGGCGGGGAAATGGCAATGGAAAGTACGTCGCAATGGAAATCACAATTTCCTCTTGAAGACTCGTTTTCTCTCAATCCTCTCTCTCTTTCTCTGTGTGTGTCCTTCCTCGCCCGTCTCTTATGCCTTCTCCCTTCGTACGACCAGCGAAGCTTTCAAGGCTTGCCGTTGGTATCGTCCGCTCCCCCTTCCCCTCATAGCTACCCCTCGCGTTTCCCGAGCCTCATCACAATATAATATCCAGTACAACCCTCCCCTTCTCAGCACGAAACTACGCCAGTCCGCCGAGTCCGAGGACAGCTCCTGGCACCATCTTCTCGAGCTTGCTGTCTTCCTCGGCAGCAGACCAGGCATTGGGTGTTGGCTAGAGTTGGCGCGCAGAGAGACTCTACTCCCGGCGAGAAGACCGCGTTCCTTTTTCTTCTGCCAGTGCCGAGTTCACCGGTCAGCTGAAGAAACCATTCGGCCGTGGAGCTGTCATTAGCTGTGTCAGTAGCAGGAATACGGTGTCTGGTATGGATGATGAACAAATGTTATTTACTTCACCATTGAAAACTAAACAAAACATGTAAAGTTCACTTTACTATTTAGAGAAATCCTATATTGTATACAATGATAATTTGGAAGGGCACGCCCATTGGGTAATAGGTAATTTAAATCTACCAAAATAAGGAAATCAATTATAAAATAAAGAAATTCGTGTGAATTAACCATATGGAATCCAAACAAAATAAACGATGTCACAGCATCCAAAGAAAGAAACACTTTCTTGTTTTGTAAACAAGTATATGGAGTCTAGCTTGCCACCAGAAAAAAGGCAAATTTTGGTGACCATTTGTTGCAGAAAACCATACCCAAATTTCCACTTCTTGAGCAATCAGAACAAAAGATGGAACAACATACAGTGGGTTAATGTGGACCCACAAGGAGCGCAAGTCCTGAACGCTCAGGAAGAGACATTACCAATCCCACGAGGAACGCAAGTCCTGGACACTCAGGAAGGCACATTACCAAGCACGCTTGGAGCGCAAGTCCTACACATATCAGGAAGGCACATTATCAAGCCCACGAGGAACGCTTGTCCTGGACACTCAGGAATAGACATTACTTAGCTTACGAGGAGCGACAATGATAAACTAGTCTTGGCAGTGTTAAACGTACAAGAAAGGATGGAGTGTGAGCCATATTTTACGAATAATCTTTATTTTTAAAATTTGAAATATAGTTATCTTACCATTTTGTGCAGATTTCTATGGGATAACTATAATAAAGTTTATTTAAAATTTGTGATTAAATATATCTATTTCTTTATTAAATGTATCGGATACAATCTAGGATAAGAACGTGATAAAACTTTCACATGATATTTATCTGGAATTTGACTTGTATTTAAAGAAGGAATATTTTAATATTATAATTTTTGAAGTGAAACTTCTTTGCAGAAGGGACTAAGATTTTAGAGGTTTACAAAAATTCCAATCGTAGGAGGGGAATAGTACGTGGTATCGTAGGAGAGTGCATCAGCGGCGACGCCTTATATGCTAGTTGTGACGGCCGGAAGGGGAATCAGCAGGCAGAGGTAGAAATGACGCAGCAGTGGTGCTACGGAATTATCGAAACGCTACTGGTGTTTGTCTAGTCCTGAGTTTTCGTAACGACTAACGATTGACGTTACAATGTTTTTTAAAAATTTAATTTAAAGTATTTACAGTTTATTTATTTTTAATGTTAAAAAGCATTATTGATTTTCGCAATTAACTTTATAAGTATCAATCACTTTTATATGAATAGTGTGAAAGAAAATGTAAAAATGACGTATAGACTTATGAGGTTTTCTATATTAGTGTATTTTAGTTTTGGTATGTAAAGTCTGTAATTTAAAATGTCAAAAGGACTTATAGACTTGTGAGATTTACTGTATAAGCGTATTTTATGTTCGATGGGAGTGTTATATTTTTTGCTTCAGCTGAGAAACGTTATTTAATACCATGCCTAAACATAATAAAACGGCAGAAGCGATAAGCGGTATTATCAAAGTCAATGTGGGAATAAACCGCCAAAAGATGCGCCAAAAAGAACCAGTGAAGGGTTGCAAGAGTACAGGATGCGGAATAGGGCATTTTTCCATTTGAGATCTTACCCGCATCCTTACTTTTTTAAATTTTAATCTCTTGTTCAGTAAAAAATACTAAATATTTATTTCTATCTATACCTAATAAGCAAGAAGTTTCATTTCTGTGGCGCGTTTACTTCACACACACATTTTTAATGAATTATGAATGTAAAAACGATATATTTCAATATATTATAACAAGATTTTGGATTCCTTTCAATCACTTGGTTTTTTCCTACACATTTTATCTCTTAATCCAATTAAAAAAACGTTTTTGCTTACGCTCAAGATTAACCAATGAAATTCTTATAAACTCAGAAAATGATGTTTATTATTCACTGGTAATTTCACTGTCTTGAACAAAATAAATAAAAGCAATATTTATGTAAATAGTTTGTCTAATCACATAAAATTTATTATGTTTACATGCAAGATATGTATGAAAATTCAGTTAATTTAATCGTTTACATAATTTCATATACTTTATCACATGATATTATTAAGAAAAAGTAATTTACATGTTAGATCGTAAAACACAGTACTATCAAAGTATTTTGATAGAGGCTGTTCATTGACATTAGGCACTTAAACATAAATAATATTTTATTAAATACTCTAATATTTTGGCTATAAGATAATGCTTTTTTCTGCAAGAATTGCATTCATAAAAACTCGATAAAACTGCAATCAATTGTTTACTTTTAATTTTTGACGTGACAACGTCTAATAAATCGATGAGCGCCGGCTGCACGCACGAAAAAGTGTCCCGTAACGCACATTGTTCCGTTACGCTGTGTCCCGTAACACTCATTGTACGCTTGCGCCGCATCTATCTCTCTTCCACTCGATTGGAACAACCATCGATTTGACTTTTTCGAGGCACATTAAACTTGAAACACTCCCATTCATTTCCTACTTTCCCTATAATCGTCCTATGCTTAACAGAATAACACAGATTGGAAGAAGTTAAATAGCAAACATATATAAAAGTTATAGTTTAAATAAACTCTTCGTTAAATTAATAAACATATTTGAATAAATGAGTGCAAATAAAAATTAATTTATCAATTAAATTGTAGATTTCATTTCACTCCTTCTTTGTATCCATACAAAATAGTGATAATTCAATAAAAAATATTCAATTTTATTCATAAAAGTATGCAATCATTTCATCAATGTTTGTTATGACGTCACGTTAAACTATCGTCCGTAAACCGACTTTACAGACAACCATTTTTTTTAAGCATAATTCATAGTTATAGAAGTCTGTAAAAAGTACAGAAAAATTCTTTACTTAATATAATGTGAGAGATAATATTGTCACGGATTGAAAATTTCTTTAATTTATTTTTAAATTTATTTTAATTTTGTATCCCGTCTGGGTAACGTTCGTTGGTTTACATTCACGTTTCCGGGCTTAGCCTGATGATTACGACACACGGGTGGCGAAATATAGGTTGCTGTGACTGTAGTTTGCGGGCACAGCGGGCTTTTGCGAGGCTGCGTGGTTAGCTAATTCTCGCGGGTCGCTGGCCAGGGCCCACTGAGATGTTGCGACACGCTGTTCCCGAAACCCGCTGCGTCGCGCCAGGTTTTGTTTTCTCTTGGTCGTTTTTCCGCTACGTTAGTCCTTTGTGAACACGTTTTGAGGACACTGTCCCAGTATGGTGTCGCAATCTGGCGTCCGAGTTTGGAAGCGTGGCTCGAACAAGGGAGCAGCGCGAGAGGGGAAGGGGAAGGTACGCGCATGCGCAACAAGGAATCGTCTACGAGGCGTGTTTTTTTTTCTCTTGTGAACGGCGGGGCGGCCATTTTTCGTTGCTAAATTTTTCCCTGTGAACGTTTTCTTTGTGACCTCGTTTTGGAGGTAAAACTCCCTTCCAGGGAGGGACCGGTGCGGTGTCGTGACGAATCGAGGGTAAGTGACTGGCTAGCGATGACTCGTGGGACGGAGCTTCTGACAGGACGGTCTCCGTCCAGAACATAATTGGTTATGTTCAACGTAAAATAATGTAGATTTGCTGTTGTTATTTTATTATTTCTTTGGGAAAGTAGTTCTGGAAACGGTGCCTTGTTGACGGCATGCAAGTAGGGGTCTGATCGTAGACGTAACCTTAGCAGAGTTGCGTGAGAAGGGAGGGCGGCCATGTCGTCAATAGATACGTAGTAATTTTGAATTAAATGTGGGACGGCCTGCATCACGTTATTGTTCTTAATTGTTTTTTATTTATTTGTTATTTATTTGTTATTTATTAATTTATTAGAGTTTATTTATTTGTGAACTGAGGGAATGTGTTAGCAAATAAACTTGTGCCTGATTTGTTTAACTATGTTTTCTTTCAGTTCGTGAATCTTTCCCTACCCTACCTGTATAGGTAGGAGACTAGGTCTCGGGTACATCATGATAGTGCTCTACTATTTCTTTTTTTTTTACCCCCAAAGTTATAACCATGTTTTAGGCTAGGGATTTGCCGGAGGCCCTGCGGAGCCTCGCAACAATCTTAATATATATAAATCTCGTGTCACAATGTTTGTCCTCAATGAACTCCAAAACCACTTAACCGATTATAATAAAATTCGCACACCATGTGCAGTTCGATCCAACTTGAGAGATAGGATAGTTTAAATCTCAAATTATAGTCGCAATTTTAATTTATTGCGATTTATAAAAGCGAAATACCACTCACTGACTCACTCATCACGAGATCTCTAAAACTATAAACCCAATTGACTTGAAATTTAGCATAATTATTAATTTTGTGATGTAGACGCTCACTAAGAACGGATTCTGCGGAAATCCGATCCCAAGGGGTGTTTCGGAGGGGGGGGGGGGGGGTAATATATCAAAATTTCCATTTTTTGGTAGGAAATCACCATGGCAACGGCTGTTGCTTTGTTGATGCTTCATTCGTCTCTATGACAACGACTATTTCATTGTTAGTGCAGTCCTCAACACCGTTGAAATTTAGCTGGTATCTAAATATCAAAAATTACCCTTTTTTTTCAAGTATTTATATTTTACAGACTTGAAACTTCACAGTAATGTTCCTTATGTTACGCAGGATGACATTTTCCGAAAATTAGATCCCATGGGTGGTTAAAACAAGGCAACAGGATTTTGCATTGTTCATGCCTTCTGCGTCTCCATGGCAACGGGCATCGCGCGGCAGTGGCGTACCCACAAGGAGGGGCAAGTATAATGAGCGGCGCAAGCGTGATCTGCCTGTAGACTGCCGTAGCGAAGTACGGGTACATCAGTTGTACGTTGCGTGCACGAGTCGGGAAACCATCGGTGCTATTCATTTTCTCTCCGGTACATTATACAGCATTGTAATAAATTTTCACTGATTTTTTTATTATTTACCATTACTGTAAATGGCTGATGTGGCTTAATTTTTTTCCATTAGTATAGCCGTGCGAAGCCGGGTCGGGCAGCTAGTATATTTATAGAGCATTTAAATATCCAAGCGCATTAAAGGTTTTTACCTATTTATTATAGTATGTTACCTGTGAGTTAACATTTGCTACACCTACAAGTTGTTATAAACCAATTGAATTTCATAAACACGACAAATTATTCTAAAATAAAATGTTTCAAAGTTACTGAGTGCATGTATTTTTTTATTATTTTAAGAATCTAAATTTGTCCACAATGAAAGATAAATACAACAGCTTGTTTTCAAATAAATATTGTCATTACAGGCCCAATATAAACTCAGAGAGAAATTTAAATAAAGTTAGCCGTATTAAACTAATTAGAGGTGATTAAATTTCAAAAAAAATTATTACACTTACATATCAATGATACTGAGAACTAAAAAAAAACACTTCAAAGGATTGAAGACATTTAATATCATAAAGTGTTTATCAATTAATTATTAAAAATTTAGTTTGGACTTTCTTGAATAGCATGTAATGTTTAAAGTTAAACAATAAAAATATGAAATTCCGGGAGTGCAGAAATGTTAAAAAAAAATTGTTGTTACTACATGCTGCGTGATTTTTTTTGACACGTTTAGCGGTTTGTTGACATGTGCAACCAAGTACAGGCAGAACAGAAAAAAATAATAATTTTGAGGGGGATGTATGGTTGGCTTGTATACATTTAGTGCAACGTGTGTATCATGAGTGCAGAGAAAGAGAGGGAGAGAGAAAGAGAGAAAGTTATCTCAAAAATCATTTCCGCGTTTTATTTTTCCAGTTAATGCTGGCGCGCGCATCTTCCGTCGCTGATGTTTTCGCCCCCCCCCCCCCCTCCCAAACGTTCATCGCTTAGGACTCCCGCCTCCTCTTCCCTTCCCGGCCGACGCCAACTATGAAGGGTGCAACGTGTTTGCGGCGATTATGATCGTTCCGTTACTACGGACGGAGACTAATAAAAGAAGCCCACGACCACGTGTTCTTGGGAAAGGGATGGGGGGAATGAGAAAGTAAGGTTGGCAAGGGGAGAGGCGGGATCCGGCTCATATTGACGACTATCATCATATCGTCCCGTCAAAACAACAGAGGCTGAGAGGGCAGGGTCCGGCTGTTTGGAGGAGGGTAGTTGGTCAGATAAGGGCAGCTTTCTCGCCGAGAAGCAGACTGGTGCAAGTACAAAATAATTTTTTTTTAAAACAATATTTAGACCCAATGGAGTATCCAGCTCAAAATGGCAAAGAGGTTTGTTTGTTATCATCATGACACCTCTCACAGATGATGCAGTGTGTTTATTTAGTTATTAGTAGAGACCTGCAAAATTCCCGGTTTCGATGGCCTTCAGGATAGACTGCACATACCCCTGTACACTCGTGCAAAAAACGCAAGTTCACTGGCTGCCGACTTGTAAGTCGTCTCAGCTGGTTTGTCTGTGATTCGATCCTTCTTTCCTTCTTTGGTTGAGGATTATATCTGGTTGAGATTCGTCCAGATGAACAGTAAGCCAATAGCAAAATTATCTAAGAGGTATATGTATTTGAATTCTAGTCTATCACCGAATGAATCCGCGAATTTTGCAGGTCGCTAGTTATTAGTTTCTTTCAAATTTTTAAATACCAACTACTAACCATTTAAAAACTTCTATAACTTTTTTTAATTTCACTTTGCCCACCCTTCAATATACTCTTGATCAGTCCCCTTGATTCACCAAATTATTTACTCGTGGGAAAAAAAATTATGTACTTCGTGCACGCGTTAAAAGTTATACTTTCTTCGTTGAAATTTTTATTTTTAATAATATACACAATACACGTTTACTTGAACAAACCAACTCAAGTTTGGCCCAGCGTTCATAATATTTAAGAAATAAAAGCAAATTTATAATTTTTTCCAAGCCATATTAGTTCGAACATTATTATTTTGGGTAATATAAGTATACAAGTATTGTTAAGTTCCGTTTAATTCTTATTATAATTTATCATAAAAATTGACAATGTTCATATTTTAACTTTTTATTATCGTAAGTATTAATTTGGCACACCATCACTCTTAGTACGACCACCGATATCCACGAAAGAGAACATGTACAGGTGTATGCTGCTCCGCATGGGCCCACCAACTGGTTTAAGGTGGTTCGCAAGTAGGCAATAGCAGAAATGAATGCACACTGGACTTCAACGTGTTAAATTTCAGTTTGTTTAGTTTGCGCTCATTTCGTCGCATACGTAACTAAATATTTTCAATTTAAAAACTTTTTAACGTCTTTGAGTTTAAAACACAAGAAACTCTACGTTTATAGGTATTACCCAACTTCGCCGCTACTCGTTCTCTGTAGGAAAATATTAAAACGTTATCACGTCGATATGAATGTATATTCATAAACTTTAATTAATTAGGTTGTAATGAAACAATAAAGTAAAACAGTTTTGTGTTAAAAGAGTTCATTTCATAACGTTTGAGAAATTTATGTGCACTGATAAATTACTGCTCAGAAATAACAATGAGATCACATAAAAATTAATAAAAGAGATCACTTAATATTTCAAAAAAATTACAGAAATTTGCGCAATTCCAAAAAGAAAACTTAACCTGAACTTACGACTTTCTTTACTACCAAAGATTAAAATAAATATTTGCTGAAATTGATAAAAAAAAACACGATGCAATGTTAAGAATAATTATTTTATTTTAAAGTTAATTTTGGCTATCTAGAGTTATCGTAAAAGCTGCTTCATTAGTTTATACCATCTAATCACACAACCTTCATCCACACGTTTGTGTAAATGCGAATAGTTGCACACACAGAACCAACATTTTTATCACATTGATAAATAATTTAACTTTAGTAATATTATTTATTCAATTGACATTTTTTAATCAAATCTATTTGAAAAGCGTGTTTATGTATTTCTTTTGTGGAGTAAGTGATACTTGCCCATAAAGTGAAATAAACCGTAGAAACACAGTTTGCCATGCCTTCAACCAAATCAGTACTAAATATGTTATACATTGATATTTAAGTCAAGTCTGTGCCACGTAACAGGTATCAAACTTGACAGTTCGCAAAAGTAGTAATTTGGATAACGATACGCCACTTGCAGAGAAACAAGTGATATTTGTTTACGAGCAGTGATAGTCACGTGCAGCTGTTCACAACACCGTTGACAAAGCAGCAGTGTCAAAAGATGCGAAGACGGCACGTACTACTTTTTGAGACCTGTCGAATTTGAGAAAAGATAGTTCACCCAGGCTTTTTATTTATTACATAAAATCCGTGGAGTAATTTATGGTAAAAACATTAAGGCTATGAAAAAAATTAGTTTTTTTTCGTATAATCACTGTAGTATTTACAAGTTATAAAGTAAAGAACATCAAAATTTAAAGAAAAAACAATAATAAACTGAGATATCATTGAAAACAAATATTCAGGCCTACATACATTACGAAATTAACTCGATTTAGCCATTTGAACATTTAAGGAGTAACATACTATGTTTTAAATATAATTATTGGTTTATAATATGAAGTTTATAAAGTCATAAATCTAAAACAATTCAGAGCGTGCTAATAAATAAGTATGTACTAGGAGTATATAAATTTTAATGGGCTAAGGATGTTGGCACTGTTATAAGAAACAAGGTAAAATGTAGACAAATGTTATTCCTAATTCATAAAACTATATGTCCATAAAATAATGTATTTAATAATATCCACTATAAGAGTTGTCAAGTGTTGGTTCAAGGCCACAACTAAAAAGTAACTCAAACAGTTTTAGATAAGCGCATGCACGAGTAGTGCTTTATTAATTTCTCGCTTGCAGCGCCACCCATGCAAAATGGTAATTAGTATATGATGAAACAGTTAACTTTCTTTGGCAACTTAATGGAGCCCTCCCCATTGGAATCTCTTATTACGAGAATGGTTGAACATCGAAGTACCTGACCGTTGGATTGGTCGTAGTGGTCGAGATGGCAGAGCTATTTTTCGCTGGGCTCCACATTCACCTGACATAACGCCATGGGGCTTCACAAAAGACCGTGTCTACGTTCCACCGCTACCTGATGAATTTCCAGAGTTGAGGCACAGAATTGAAGATACTATTTCTTTCATTACTCCGGACGTGTTAACCAAAGTGTGGGAATAATCGGACTTCAGGTTGGATGCGTGCCATATCTAGGTTAGTTTACCTTCAATTCGGTGTGTAATTTTTTTTTAAATGAATTTTTTATACTAATTAGAGACCTGCAAAATTCGCGGATTCATTCGGTGATAGGCTATAATTCAAACACATATACCTCTTAGATAATTTTGCTATTGGCTTACCGTTCATCTGGACGAATCTCAACCAGTTATAAACCCTCAACCAAATAAGGATCGAATCACAGACAAACCAATTGAGATGACTTACAAGTCGGCAGCCAATGAATGAACTTGCGTTATTTGCCCGAGTGTACAGGAGTATGTGCAGTCCATCCCGAAGGCCATCGAAACCGCGAATTTTGCAAGGTCTCTTGTTATAATATACTATTTAAACTGGGAATTTATTTTTATGTACATCCTGTACATATTCATTAGTATTATCTCCGAAATATCTGCCCCAAATTTGAGGTGTTTCACATGTATCGTTTTAAGTTTCAGAAGGGATGATGCAGAGGAATCATATCAGTGGTAGATTTGTACTTGCTGACATTATCCAATCCCGTGGCGGTGTGCGGAGTAAAGGAAGGTAGCCCCTGGCTGCGCCGCAGAAGCCGGCGTCGGGCCGGCGGCCAAAGACGCGGTCATCCGGCAGTAAATCAGGGACTCGCCATATCGAGGCGAGCCAGGCGGCGTCTCGGGCGGGCGAGCGAGCGATCTCCGGAGATGAGGGATCGTCTCCTCCCTCGACGACGACGGACACTCTTGCGGGAAGAGGGAGGGGACGTATTAGGAGGGAGACGGGAGGTGATTACAGCTTGCCGGCCATCTGCCGATTTATTACCGGGGGTCATTTGTCCGAGACGCGTCACGACTGAAGAAGATGAAACTCGTTTTTGATAAGGCTTGGCAAGTAACACATTCTCCCTACCAGCAGGGACAATCAGACGTAGATAGATACTGGAAATGATTGCTTTCGATATTCACCAGTTAACAAGAAAAAATGATTAAGTAAACAAACTATCCTCTAATTTTGCGGGATGCTTCTAGTACTGACCCAATTACAGTTTAATAATAATAATATATATATTTTTCTTTATTTTAGGGCCAATGTCAGGAAAACCAACTACACAAATTTATCTCACAAAAACAATAAAAGCACTGTCACGATTCAAATGCACAAACATATAATGCAAACTTTAATCCATATATGTTGTTTTTTTTCAGTTCAAACGTTTAAATTGTTTACAGTTTATTTTCGATCCCGCAGAACATGAAACAAATTACGATTGCAGAAATGAACTTAGGTAAGCTATACACTCCAATAATCCGAAACTTTTCACTTGTTACAGCCATAAATATTATTTTTAAAAAAAACTTGAACTTGAGTTATATGTTTAAACTATAACATATTCTGTGAGCTCTACCAATAAATTAAATTAAAAATAACCAAAATCATTCAATTTATCACCATTTACTTATTTTTATGAAAGAAAAAAACACTAAGAAATTTAATTATGGTGAAATAATATTATAAAAAAATGTTTACACCGTTTCATATAGTTAGTCAACAAGTATTTTAGGATTATTATAGGTGTTAAAGCCGTTAAAGGGTTATAGATTTTGATAATCAGGAAAACAAAAACAAAACGCAATTCTTAAAAAATTAAAACATTTTATTTGAAATTTGATATGAAGGCGTAGGTCAAAAAAAATCTTAACTTTTATTTAAATGCAATGCGATATACCAGAGCCAGTGGTTCAGTCTTTGTAATTGGCGGCTTTCTGCAAGGGAAAAATAACTAGCCTTGGTTGGCTTAGTCATTCAGAACACGTTTGCTTCCTCAATAAGTTGATGTAATTTGTGTGTTAACATTAGACATGTACCTGGAAGAGATTCGATCATCCAGGAAGCACAGGCGATGCTTTATATAGTATTAATACCTAGGTAGCCTCGAAATGTATTTGCAGGCCTTGATACGATTGAGCAGTGAATTGGCATTTTAGTGTTTGCTTAACACCGGTAATCTGTTTTATACAGGTATGATTGAGACCCGTGGTACAGATTAAGGGCCAAGATGAGGGGGGTGGTGGTGGGGGTAGTAAACAACCAAGTCCATCCTATTCCGCGCTGTTTGTTTCCAGAGAGCTGTGTCCGGGCGCGTGGCCAATCAATGGCGGGTTTTAAGTACACCCTCTCGCGCAGGCAAACACCGAGCTAATGCATCTGTTAAACGTGTTCCAGCGCACACCGTGTGCGACTGAGTGCGTACCGCGTTTCCTTGAAATTTAATTTGCTTGAAAGTTTCACCGGGGTTGATTGATTAGCCTGTCCGCCAACCCCCCTCATACCCCCCCCCCCCCCCCACGCAAACAAAAACCAAAAACCAACACCTAACCACGCCGCAATTCTACCCAAATACCCCGAACCGCTATGTTGCGGTATACATTCGACAAAGACATATTTCCACCTGAGGCGAGTTAAATTTTGACATAACTGTACAAGTCTACATTTAGTAAAATTTATGAGCTATGTAGGCAAACGTGCTACAGTCCGTACGAGATGTTTCATATTGCAGAATATTATTAGTTCGTAAAATATTTACTTTATTTTTTTTGTGGATAGTATTTTAAAAATTACTCTATGACATTAATTTCTTTTTGCGTAAGTTAATGTTCATTTCAATTCAAGAGTTAGATTTCAGAACAATAAAAAAGAACTTCAAACAACATAACATTTTAGGGTGGATAAAAAATACACAGCGAGGAAAAAATAGAAAAAATATGTATATAAATGGCAAACAGTGTGAACATACTTTTTCTGAGATAACCAGATGGAATTTTATCCTTTTAACACTTCTCGTTGAAGTAATTTTAAGGGATGAATAATTTAATTTAGTAAATATGTTATTATTTTAGTGTCAATTAAAAAACGCTTATTATATGACAAAAAAAATATTTTAAATTAGCAGTTTTCAATTATCCTATCTTGAAGACTATTTAATGAACTTACAAGTCCAACTAAGCTTTATTTCTCTTTGTGAAGCTGAGTTATAAAAATATAAAGCATAGCTTGTAAGTTTAAAATAAAAATAATATCTGTGTAATGTTTCACAATAAATGACAAATAAGAATTTACCAATTACAAATAGAAACATGTTTCAACGTACAACTAACCGTTCGTTAGTAAGGGCAATCACTTGAAATGTTTAATTACATTTAAAAACTAAATAAAAGAAAACAAAAATAAAAGGACCAAATTTTAACACGTATGCAAGTGCTGATTGAATTTGGTAATACAATAAAGAGATTAAGCACATTTTAAATGAAAAAGTATATAAATATATATTTGCATTAAAAATTACAGCTTTGTGTTCTAGAAAAAATAAATCTACTAGGATCCGTTCACAGACCTCAGGGAAGATACAACTAAGGACACTTAAATAATTAGTGGTTAATAATTCAGGTATCCCGGACCTCTTTGTATGATTTTCGCAAAGCGTTTTACTTATTTCTGGTGTCAATGATAAAAGTCATTCAGTATGCATTCTAAACTTTTTTATGAACTATGATGTCGGCTGGATCGTGACTTTTTTTATTGTCTTGAAAGTCCTTGTAGAGTTAAATATTAAAGAATTCAAATAGATCATATATGTTAATAAAGCATCAAACAGAAACTACAAGTGCCTTCCATCTTATACAATATTTATTTATAAATTTGACAATTTTAGTTTGTTTTTTTTTAACTTCAGATTTGGCTATGGGGAACATACTAGAAAAAAGAAATATAATACTAAATTATTTCCATACAAATTTAGTTATTTTCTGTAATATAATCCAAAAAATTTAACAATGGCAAGATATAATTTATATTTGTATTCAAAACTCATGAAAAAAATATTTCTGTTTTCTTGGTCGAATTCCCAAAAACTTTAGAGCTTATATGCAAATTTTTCCATTTTTAAAAAATTAGCTTGGTGTTGTTTCTTTTAAGTTTGTACTTACAAATGAATTTGTATACGTTTAAATGCAATGTAGATTTATAACACCGAAAATAACAAGCAATTGACCCTCTCATACATGTATGTAAGATTCCCTGTGTTGAAAGTGTATGAGTAAAATCCCTTAATGTTTAGGATTTCTTATTGGCAATTTAATATTTAACAAGATATATCATAAACTGCCCGTGAATGAAACGCATTAGACTTTAAGATGTTTGCGCGGTTTCGGTATTGTTTTGTTGGTCACAGGTTGAAGAATTACGACTTAGATTAAAGGGGAAAAAACAGCGGAAATAAAGTTTGTCGCATGAAAGTATTGAACACTTCATAAACAAACACAATACACCAACACTCAAGGTAATAGGGCTCCGCTGAGCAAAGCGACCCGGGCCACAAGCTACAACCCTCATCCCCTACATACCTATACTTCTTCGTCGGGCCATCGGGGAACTCTTTACATACACTATCCAAAAACCATTAACTGATTAGTTCTCCTCCTCACCCCTGAAACTACGCACCCGGTCGCGGGCTCCCTCTGACAACACTGCGTGCACACCATCATACCGCCTCCCCCATACCACCAACCCCCCCCCCCCCCTGATCCTCGTGCGTCGCGACAAACGACAATTCCAACACGCCCACTCCCCCTCCGCGACGCGCCCGTCATTCGGACAAAAGCGGGAGACGGATTGCGATCGAATTCTTCCGGTCGGTGCCAACCGAAGCGAGTGAATTTTCCCTTTTCACTCTCGCACGGATGTACCGCAGGAGATAAATTGCCATCTTCGTCGTTCGTTCCGCACAACAGCAAAAAATTAAATAAAATACAGCTCTCTGGCAGTTATAAATTGCTGCAATAACTTTCCCGTGGAAACATTCAGATCTTTTTTATTTTTTAATCACGCTGTACTTAAAACAAATTTCAAGAAATTAAAGGTTTGGAATCGAAAAGACCATAGCGTAGAGGGTGAAGGGAAAAAAAGAATGCTGCATAACACTGCCAAAAATCACATTTGAACAATGAAATTTCGGCACTACAGCTTGAAATTCAGTCTACTCTCAATACTAAAGACTTCAATTGCATCTATCAGTCCATCACGAATCTTGTCCAAAAGAGGTCTCTACAGTGCAAAGAGAAGCAAAAAGATAAATTAGCCCAACTGACGAGTATGGTGAATACAAAAACACACCCCACAACACAGAACATCAACACTGACGTTAATTCATCTTCAAGAAAGCTGTCCAATAGCGAGGAAAATGTTTTACAAAAAGGCCTCAATTTCAGCATTGCTCCACGACACATTCCTGAACTTGACATAGTTTCATCTGTTGAGAGTGCAATATACAAACTTCCTGCTGCCAAACAAGATGAATTTCGTTGGAATGTGCGTACAGCAATCACCTCAGCTGATCCGCCTAAACCAAATCTGCCGCCTGATGAACTCAAGGCCATCAAAACTCTGAAATCCGACCATACCATTGTAATCCTCCTAGCTGACAAGGGTCGTGCTACAGTCATACTTGACAAACCAGACTATGAGCAAAAAATTATTGATTTGATCACCACAGATCAATATACAAAACTGGTAAAAGACCCCACAGCCAGCATTGAAATAAAAGTGTACCAAACTCTTAAAAAAACATCAGAATCACATCCCAGAAAAAAACTAGATCAGAACTGACACCACACAGCAGTAAAGCACCCCACATTTACGGTCTTCCAAAGATTCATAAACCCGACATGCCTTTGCGCCCGATCATCAGTTGTTGTAATTCCCCATGCCAGAAACTATCAAAATATATCCTGAAAATTGTTGAGCCCCTAGCAGGACAGACAGATAGCTTTGTCAAAGATTCTAATCATTTTATTTCTATAGTCAAAACACTGAAATTGGAAAATAACGATACCCTGGTGAGTTTTGATGTCCAAAGCCTCTTCACTAATGTGCCAGTAGCCGAAACACTCAGCATTGTCAAGGCCAATTTGGAAGCTGATCCAACCCTAAAGGACAGAACTATAATACCAATCCCATCCATCACGGAAATATTACCCTCTGTGTCACCACAACATATTTACAGTTCAAGGATATTTTCTACAAACAGACCGATGGCATGGCAATGGGCTCTTCTCTTTCACCATTTATGGCCAATATATTTATGGAAAACTTTGAGCAAGAAGCACTTAGCAAAAGTAATAGCCCTCCTAAAATCTGGCTCCGTTATGTGGATGACACCTTCACTGTCTGGCAACATGGACCGGAAACTTTGGAGGAATTGGTGAACCACCTCAACTCTCTGAGGCCATCAATAAAATTCACATATGAAAAAGAAACCAAAGGTAGCATTCCTTTCCTGGATGTACTAGTCAGCAGAAAAAACAACAGCCTGTAAACTAAAGTAAACAGGAAACCTACGCACACAGGCCAATACCTTAATTTTGCATCAAACCATCCCAAAACAACAAAAACTGGCATAATTCACACACTAACCAACCGAGCTGAGATAATTTGTTCTGATGAGAAATCTATTGCGGTTGAACACAATCATATAAAAAAATAACTCATAGCCAATGGTTACCCTGTCAACACCATCAAACAGCATATGAGATCCAACAAAACAATGAAATCCACAGAAACTGAGAAACCTGCAGGAACCCTAGTCATTCCGTATGTTCAAGGGCTTTCAGAAAAAATAAGACGCCTGGGAAACAAATATGGACTTCAAACAGCATTCCGTTCTAAATCTACTATTAAAAGTATTGTTACCAAGGTGAAACCAGCCACAGAAAAATTACAAACTCACAACTGTGTGTATCAGATCCCCTGTGAATGTGGCCACATGTACATAGGTGAAACTGGCAGAGCTCTATCCACCCTAATCAAAGAACACAAAAACAACTGCAAGAAGGGTGAAACCCTAAAATCCAGACTTGCTGAACATGCATGGGAAAATGGCCACAAAATTCTCTGGGAAGATTCCACACCACTCATACAGGAATCCGATAAAATAAAAAGGAAAAGCAAAGAATCAGCCTTCATTATTAGCAATTAAAATATTTTCAGCCAGCAGAGCATTGAATTAAAAAAAAATATGTGGATCCCTTTGATAAAGAGAGAAACATCCCTGCAGCACAAAACAATAGCCAATACTCAACCTACCATAACCAATCCGCTTTAACTCCATGGTGCACATCCAATGGGGAGACAGCTCGTCTGCCATTGGCTGAGCAAGATGTAGCCCTTTCTCTGATAAATACCCTCATTTTCCAGCCCCTTCTCAGTCGCACCTGTGTTTCCGTACCATGTGCGTCTCTGCCTGAGGACGGGAGCAGATAGCAGTTCCCGAAACTTCGCTTGTTTCTGTATTGGTAAAACTATTGACTTCGTTTGTCTTTTCGTTTTGTCGTTTTTTTGTCTCGTTCCAACTGTTGTGCTGAATTATTTTGGGTTCAATATTTTTGTGTTGTCAACATTTGTGTTTTTTTTTTGTTTTTTTTCGTTCTCTTAGTACATTTTTCTCTGTTTTTCTTTGTTTGTTGACCATATTCCTGTTACGGAATATTTTGTGTTGTTCATATCCTTGAGGACAACAGCAATTGTTTGCTTAATTTTGTGTGTTTTTTTGTCTTTTTTGTGTATTTTTATTTATTTATTTATTTTAGTTTTTAGTTTTTCTTCAACAGAAAAAGTTCTTAGCAATGGCGTATGTCCAAATACTTACATCAAGTAATGCTGCTCTCATTCTGTTATCATCTTGGCTGTGAAATATTTCAGTACATAAGTTGATTTACATAGTGTATATATAAAAAAGGCATTTTTTTAAAGAATTTTACCAAGAAATAATTTTTATGCCACAGTTATGTAATTGCCACATTTGCTAAAAATAAACATTTTTGTGTATAGTTTCTACAAATCGTTAACTGATTTTTAAAGCCTTGCGTTAAATTAAAAAGTAATGTTAAATATTTCATGTAAAATGTTTTTTTTTTCATTTAGATATGCAGTTCTACATCAAAACCTAAACAAAAAGTTAAAGATGTAGTTTTCAACATACGCCATTGATGATCAGTAATTACGCATGTACAAAAGTACATTCTAAACCAATCCTCCGCATTGCAAGAACCAATCGAACAACATAAACAGTAAGTGAACAATTACCAATTTTCATGTGGAATTTCTTATTTTCCTCTAGCACCTTTAATTAATTAATTAATTAAAGGTGCGAAGTTTACGAATCATATTTAACAGGAGTAAGAAATTGCTGATACCAATTTTTAACAGTATTTGGACTTGACATTTCAAACGTTAGCATTGTATTGAGGAGGAAACTGTTGACAGTTGGTTATTTGACAGAAATGTGTTCGGGTACTTCAAAACATCACTTAAATCCTTAATAAGAGAGCAGCGTAAATATTTATATTTCAGTTAAATATCGCATATATTTGTAGCCGTTCATACATTGAGGCACATTAAGATGTGATGCCTTTTAAATTGGAAAATTTGAAGAATGTCGTCTTCCCAATAAAATTATAACTGGTTCAAATTGAAACCATAATACAGCACTCGTATCTAACAGTTCCAGTTAATGGTCTTCTAAATTATTTCTTTATTCACCTAAGTTCATTAAATTTAATATTTTCATCGTAAATACCGTTGTGATTGGAGATTATTGATGTGTTACATCTTATCTCTAGTTATGTGGTATTTGAAAGGAGTAATTTCAAGAATGGAACGGAATTCGCATGGAACGGAAGTGTGTAATCATGGTGCTGCCATCTGTGGTGGATGGCGTGAATCAAAGCTCACAAAGATAGTGTGAAACTTTACAGTATTTACTGTTTAATGATTTTTTAACAAGAATGGCAGTATTTTAATAAAATTGCTTTTTGGAAATCAGGTCTAAAACCGTGGTTTAATGGTTTTCAAGACTCTTTCGCTTTTTTCGGAGACGTTTCATTATACAGTTTTTAAAGTTTAGTCTTCAAATGGCTTGATTCTATAGTCAACGTAGCTGCTCCGGTAACGAATTCTAAAGACGAGTGCAGAAACTACGCATGATTAGAGTCCAGGAATGTAGTTAAAAGCATAATATGCGTATATATTTATCACGCCCGGCATTATTTTAAAGAATTATACGCTAAATTTACTATCTGAGTTTCGTATTATCGGCGTGTTTGCAACTTGTGAACACATGAATTTTTTCGTTACCGAGGATGGATGTTATACATTTTTGGCGAGTACTGAAAGACACGCTCAATTTATTTTTTTTTGTTATTGTGTTGCTACCCGGAGCACTCTCCAATGGAAGTGCAGTGTTCTTTCCCCTGCTCACATCTGGATGTCTCTCCCCCACTCCTAATCCTGCTTTCCCCGTGGCTACTGGACGACAGTGCTGCCCCTGGCGGGATCGCGGAGAAGCAGACCGAGTCATCAAGAGAGGGAACACACTCCTGCACTCATCTCGGCACTTGGCTTCTTCGCCTCTTCCTGCCGCTCCTTGGACGACGACTCCTCCTCCGGCGGAACCCCTCCCCACCCCTCCTCACCTAGTGCGCCGCAAAGCATCCCGCACAAACCCTCTCCTCCCCCCTGGTCATCCCTCCTCCAGAGCACAGCCCGCAAAGTGTGCGCCACGTGGATTTATGGCCGCAAGCCGCGGGCTCATATAGCGGCTGGCGCGAACTTTGGGCTGAAACACGGCTCGCGACAACACGGGACCCCCCCCCCTCCCCCCTTCCATCCTGGGCCGAACCGCGCAGAGGCAGAGTGGCACAACTGCCGTGCCGGGCTGACGACTGCTGACTGCGACCAGTAGGAACAACCGCCCGGAAGTTCATGCCCTAGTGCAGCCACGGAGGTAAGAAATGTATGAGTGCACTGTAATTTTTTTTTTTGGAAATGAAAAAGGAATGTTCATGTAAAATTACATATATGTGTAAATTTGTACATTTACACGAACACAAAATGTATCATTACAAAAAAAAAATACTGGTTTTGGATTCATCCCCGGGCATTTATGCTTTCGTGTAGTCCCAATACCTCTAATAATTTAAGTTATTTGTAAACTGTTCCCTGAATAGATTTCCTGTATTAACTGCGCACATAAATAAGCATAGTAAAAAAATAAATTCAAATTATCGAATATTAAATTGTCTTTTCCATGGTTTAAAAAAAGCGCTTGAATAAAACATCAATTTAAATATAAATTTATGCACCAATTGTATTATCTCCCAAAAGTATTTTATATATGCAAAAATAACCACAGCCATGTGCTGTACAAAAATACAATATCTTTTTAGTAGTATTACAAACTTTTTCTTGGCTACTGGTTTCCAAAATAATCGTTTGTAAGAGTACAAAGTTCTTTTTCTGTGTAGGTGTGTGCAAACTTTGCCATATTAATACTTAAATTCAAAAATGATAACGGACCCCAATATACTCTGGAGAGCATAACATTTATCTGTTTAAATGAATTTTAATGCTTACTCGTCGCATGTGTTGTTATCATGTTAAATTAAAAATACTCACTGCATGGTGGCGTTCTTATTATTCTTACTAGCGTGTTCTTGCCAAGCTATTTTGAAAATCTTCTAGCATATTAGCATTTATTCAGCTACGGAATGTTTTGCTATCCAACTGCTTAAAAATTGTTTTCAATCTCAGAACAGACACTCACACCTTGAATAATACCTTCCTAAGTAAGTCATATGAATTGTTAAAGACTTTGTACGTAGTAAATTTTTTTGACGTGACACTGTAATTAGGTGCTTAAATACTACCACTGGTTATTAACTTTCTCTTTGTTGAAAATACAACTTATCTCTCTTCTTAGTCTGCTGTTTAGTTGGACAAATAGATTCCACGCATGACAAACGTTTACTAAACGCGTGCTAATATTCAATAGTATATTTTGCATATTTACCACCAACATATAAATTATTTAGTAGCACAGTACAAAAAGTCATAAAACTAAAAAAACTTCGTGCCATCGTTAGTTACCTTCTATTATAATGATTTAAGTAAAGTACTTTTTTAGTTTTTGATTCATAAAATATTTTATTCGTTTTAGTGTTCTGCTAATTGGTTAAAATAAAAATAAACGTTGTTTACATTTTCTAATTTTTAGTTAAAAATAAAATGTTTTCTTCATTAAAAAAGTGTAATAAAATTTTTACTACACTTTTATAACTTTTTCTGGAATTGGATTGCCAAAGTTTTTTTTATTATTTCATTAAGAAAATAGGGGCAGGGAAAATTTTCTTGATGTAAGGTTTTCAGTTGAGTTTAAACACTTGCCACATTTTTAAAATCAAGTTACAGTTCCAAGCCGTTACTGATCCCAAATATTTTAACACTGCTGAAGCCGACAACCTTAAAGAGGTCAAGGACAATACGTGACAATTCTTTTATTTAGAATGCTAGTAAATGTTTCGACCAGGAGAGAACTTTCCTTAATTCGCAGAAATACAAACAAACTCAGCTGGCACTAGTTTGCTTATGACATCTTGAGAAAAATTCTAAGAGTTTCTGTGAAAAAAAAACACTGTAAAAGTATATGCAAGCGCTAAGACTTAACACTATCGCAAAGTTTTATTTTTTTTCCCTCCCTCGCCATCTGTATTCGGCGAAGAAAGTGTTCGCTAGCGTGCAGTAAAAAAAAAAAAAAAAAAAAACAGAGAGAGAGAGGAAAGAGTGTGGAGCAAGTATATAAGGGTGACAGCAGAAGAGGGAAAAATATCCTCTAATTACTGTGACTCAACTTGGAATGAGAGAGCGTATAGTGACATTAGTTAAGGACCCAAAACTTTTTCCATTATGCTAATCCCTTGGCAACTGAGAAATCCTGCTGAAATGAGGTGGGTAGCTGTGGGGAGGGTTGATGGAGGGGCAAGGGGGTGTGCTTGTGAAGTGGTGGTGCAGGACTGCAGATTTGGGGACGGTGGGAGGCTCCAAAAGTAATCGTCGGAGCTTTCCCAGCCATACATAACACATTCAAAGCAACCCTTAAGGACCACGTATCTTTTCATCCCCTCCCTGTGTTCCTCCCTGTACGTTTCATACGGCATGTGCATACAATTCGTACATTATTATTTAGAACTACATTTTGGTAACGTTTGATTATTTTTATTTTCGAACTTTTATGGAGGAGCAGCAGTTTCTTTATCATTGATTCGTGTGATTACAATAACTTTATTTACTAAATTTAAAACGTACCGGTAGGCCAATAAAATTTATTTTCCTTTAGTCCTTAAAATATAAAGTAAATGTTAACTTTAAAAGTTCAATCAAGAGAAACAAAAACACACAAACTTCTATCTTGTGGCAAAATATCCCAAACAGTTATTCACAAAATTTTACTCAGTTAACACGAACGAGAAATTTCCAGTGAGTGAACGTGTGATTTTCTGCTGTTTCACACAGATTCTTCGTTTAATCGGCTAAATTTTACGAGCAGTTAATGATGATGTAGGTTTTTATAACAAGTATCGAAAAATAAATCTAGTATATCTTGAAAACGAAATATCGTATCGCAATGTTTTTTATAGATATCTCATTATCTGAACTATTATAAAAAAACTTCAGTTTCACTTTGATATTTGGACTACGGTGCTCTTGACGATTGTGAGACAGTTATATATAAGGAGCAAAAGTGATAACCCAATCGCGTAAAACCGGCAGAGAAATGTTTCATTTAATTAACGAATAAACACTTTTGAGAACCCATGTGCTTTATAGCCATGTTATGTCCAGCCTGGTGTAAAATGAGTCCGCAAAATAATGATAGATTATTATTCCCAAAAGCATTTAATGTATTTACACGATTAAAATATTTTTTTCCTATTCGTTGGAGAAAGTGGTTTTACAAAAAAAGTTCATAAATATGATTTTATTGTAGACATAATAAAAACAACAAAAAAATTCTTTAAAATCGGTAAAATAGGTAATTTAAAACTATTAATGGAAATATTGAATGTGATTAAACTATTTGAAAAGTTATTCGGTTATCTTATTAAGAATTAATATTCATAAAAAATTAATTTAAATTAAAACACTGTTTAAAATAATTTATTCCAATTTGTTGTTGTAGTCTATTTACTGAAATTAACAAACATTTTTTTAATTTGTTTTAGTTTCTTTTAGTTTTTCTTCAACAGAAAAAGTTCTTAGCAATGGCGTATGTCCAAAAACTTACATCAAGTGAAACAAAACACAGATACAAATTTTCACACCTCCCTGACATAATATGGCAATTATTCTAGTGTAAAATGCAACTAAGAAAAAATATCATTTTTATGCTTTAATGATGCTATTTAAAGTTAACGAGTTGCAGTTTTATTAATAATTAAGAATTTACGCAAGCAAATTGGCAAATGAGTTAGACAATAGATAAGACATTAAATCGAAATCGGTTAGTTAAACAAGTTTCAATACCAGTTTTCACTTTATAGCAAATTATGAGTTATTTAAGTAAAGTAACAAATTTATATTTTGTTTCGCCATATAACAATATTATATGCTGCGTACTACTTATTGAAAAATATTTAACTTAGGGCGTAAGAAGAGTGTAAATGTTTCCAAACAAACATTGAAATAATTAGCAGATATTATTTTAATACAGATTAAAAAACCTAAAAATTAAATTTATGGAAAACAATTCAGTGGGCGTAATCAGATATTGGTGAAACTTGCACAATGTCAAGAGTAAAGAAAGTTCCTTTAGGTATTAAAAAAAATAATATCTTAAGAAAAAGTTTCTATTCAAGATTTAGTTTACTAGATATCCACTTCAAATATTCAAATAACCTCCATTTAGTTCCAAATAATTTTCCGAACGCTGCATCAGTTTATTTAACTCCTATGCATAAAGTTAGCCACCTGTGAATAGAAAGGACGCCTTGACCATAGGCAATCATGGACTTAGTATACGCAATGCGTGTAGCCTACGTACAGGCGCTTAGTTAACATCTCTGGATAACATTTAAAGCAATCTTCGTATTCGAGTCGAAAAATAATAGCTACCGGTTTATGGGACAAAAAAGGGCGTCATTTTGTTTGATTTAATGACACTTGAGTCAACAATTACGGTAAAAATTACAAAATTACATTTGTCAACTGGTTAAATTCCAAGGCGGCGAACTTCTATGCAGAGGGGTTAAAAAAACTGGTACAGAACTGCGGAAATTGCTTGGATCTGAATAGAGATTATGTGAAAATGTAAAGTAAGGCTATAGTAAACTAAAACTGTTGATAAAAACTTTTTTCATTAGTTTTTTTAAATGACCTAATGGGGTTTACTTTAAGATTATCCATCGTACTTCTATCACAGAACAACTATTTATGGTACCAATTTAATAAGTATATTATGTTTTAATTGTTTTTTCTCTTTGCTTCACAAACTTTTTCACTTGAAAATTTGCTTATATTAAGTCCAGGTGTACTCTTTTCTGATCAAAAATTGGTGTTACACTAAGAGACTAATATGAAGTCTCTTTTATTTTGAGCATAAATTCAGAAAGAAGATTTTAATTTATTTCCTGCAGTATTTTTGGTAGGGAACCTTCACAATGGAACCAATTTGATTATAGAACATTTAATCATGTTTATCTTATGTGCTACTTTTTTGTGGAAATTTATATATTAACTAGTGATTTGTTGATTTAGTTTTTATTTTATTGTATTTGAAAGTATTTTTCTTTATTCTTGACTATAGTTTTTATTAAGCTAATTTTACATGTAACTACTTTGTAAATATACATGTGATTAAGGATAAGGCAAAGTGGCATGCCTTAAATTCGCCACTTAATATAAGACAATAAAATTCAAAACAATATAAAAATGTTGCTGTTAAGGTATATGAAAATAATTCATTTGGTTTTGTATGGCAGTTAGATAACTGTTGCTAGTGAAGGCTGTGTTTGGTGGACGGGTGTACACGGTCACCATAAAGGTGACTAACCGCTGTTTTCAACAAGGATTTTGCGATAAGTCTTCAGAGAGGAAGCCCGTCGACGTGACATAATCAAAGGCTAGACATTATACTCGAAAGTTTTACCAGAACAAGACTTGTAAGGTATACGTTATAATATTTTATTGACTCTTTATAATGGTGGTTCAAAATATTTATGGAAGAATAGTTTACGATAAGATTTATATTTAGTTTCTGTAATCGGTACTTGAGGTACAGAACTGGATTAAGTGATTAAAGAAATCTAAGCGTATAAGACGAAAAAAATTACGCTAACGAACATTGCTTCACCATTATGCGATGGAAATTTATATTAACTGGAGAAATATTTCCATACCAGAAAATCAACTGAAAAGTAACACGAGTAAATCAAGTCGGACTAATGGAAGCAGATTTATCACGAACAACCTACAGTGCTTAACGCGCAGATTAAACGGCATATACTCAAGTGTGTGGGCTATCATCGATAAAACTTGAGCTTTGTCTGGATGTTGGAGGGCATTCTCCGCAGTGGGCAAAGGAAAAACTTGGTAGTGGAACATGTCATTCATAAATTGTAAACTAAACTGAACTATCAGCATGCCGTTCGCGCGCTTGGCTACGGTAGCAGCAAAAGCTCGCTAGGAACTCGCGTACGCTTTAGTATCTCTCTCTCTCTCTGTCCCCCTTCCTTCCTATCACTCTCTTCTCCCCCCTCTATCTCTCTCTAATTCTCTCTCACAGCTCCGTCTTTGTTGTTCACTCGTCCGCATTGCGCTTTAAGAATAGCTAACCGCTGACGACCAAGTACAATAAAGTCATAACATTATTAAAACAAAGTGGAAAATAATTTTCTTTGGTTTCAGGTTGTATTAATTTTGTGTCTGTTGGTAAAATCATTTGTATTAAATCTCCTAAACTAAGTGTACTCAAGGGCTAATATTGAGATGATACTGGAAAATGGTTTTAACTTACAGAAACTGGTACAATTATCTTACTGTCAACATTGAGACCGATTGTATTTTCAACTTTTTTGTTGATTTCTGAACCAAACATATTATATGTATTTAGTAATTCTTGACTTATTCTGTACACAGATTTTTTTATTTGATATTATGTTATTGTTTTTAGTCATCAGATTTCAAAAATTGGGCCAAACAACTTTTTCCATAAGCTCCATTATATATTGGCACACATGTAACGATAATTCAGGTTAGAAACCAATTTAATTTATTTTCAAAAATACTTCAAGATTATCTTTGTGTAAAAATATTAATTAAAACTTTTAGTATTAATTTGAGTTGTTATTTTTTTATGTTGATCGCTTATGCTAAAAATTTACATTTCTAAGGATGTAAAAAAATCTAATTTCAAGAATTAAAAAAAATATAGCTTTACTTTAAGATGCATGCATTTTAATAAGTAATGGATAATGGTCATGAAAAGAGCTCATTCGGATCACTTACGACTCATGTTTTGTTTGTCCCAAGAAACGTTAACTTTCGAGATGAGAAATCGTGCACCAGCAAGGTATTTCCGAGACCGTTCGTAATGTTTTGCTATTTGCACGTCCGTGTAGTCCAACTCGCGAAAACTCTTTTAAGAAAATGGTGGTAAAGTTTGACAGTCTCTTTATAGGTGTTGCGAACTTGACTTCCGTGCACGGAAAAGGGATTGCGGGTAAGGAGAGAAGGGGGGGGAAAGTAAGTCGTAAATACAGCAATTATCTTTTTCGGCCTGTGCCTGGACTGGCTGCTGCTTTCCCGAGACAGCGAAACTTCTCGAGAAGAGTGGTTGGTTTTTTTGAGGCGAGGGGGTAGGGGATAAATACCCACGGCAGTGCGTCTTCATTTGGCGGTGCGGAGGTAGTTTCGCTTGCTTTCGCGCAGATAGGAAAGGAAAAAGGGAAGAGGGGGGGGAAGACTTGGGGCCTTCTTCCTTCGCTCGCGGCCCCCGCGTGCAGACCGCGCTCGCAAAGGCGCTCCCGCCCGAGACTTCATTACCGTAAAGTTGCCCGCACTGCCCGGAAACCGCCTCCTCGCCGAGTAACGACGTTTTAAGCGTTAGTTATAAGTCCCGCGAGGCCCCGGCGCGAGCGGCCGGGATGAAAGTTCCGCCGAGGCGACGTAAATGCGAGTCGTAATTTTTTTTCTTCTTTTCTCCCCCGGCCACTTTCGCAGCTGCGTCTTGTCCCCGACGCAAGTTGAGAGAAGCATGGTTGTACGCACTGTCAAGGAATTAGTTTTTTTCTCTCTCCAGTACTCACTTCTTCACAGACTGCAGGGTAAGCCGAAGCTATGCCGTCATCAGAGCGTAAAAAAAAAAAAAACATAGCGCCAAGAGATAAACGAAAAGCGCAACGATCAGGATAGGGTGTTTTGTTGGCGAAGAAAAGGGAAAGTGTCTCAACAACGAGACCCTTATTTTTTTGGCATGTTTGGCATTCTAGCATACTTGCGCACTCGCATACTGACATTATTATAACTCTATCTGTGAAGTTTCACTTCTAAAGCGCGTGCGCACCCATGTGTTTATTTTTTGTTCTCGTTTTGGCCTCTTACATGATACGTCTTGCTGCCAACGCAAGCTAACGAAGCGTGGTTATATCTACTTCAATTAGACTTGTTCTTAACATATCGACGATGGCCGAGGTCACTATAGACACACACACAACGACGCATAGGTAGGGGCAGGCATTTTTCGCGAAAAGATCAAAATACCCATTAGACTGCAACAAGGTATAACAGCGGTTTCATCCTTGTGATTGGCGGCCGTCTGAGAGAATAGCCGTTGCCTTATTTGACCGAGCCACTCGGGACGCGTTTGCTTACGCACTGAACTACTGTGATTGGTGTTCTGACAGTATATACGTAACTGAAAGAAACACACCCAATCACGAAACACAGACGACACTACAGTGTTTGGAATTTCAACTAGTGTCGAAATCTTTTCGCGAAAAATGCATGCCCCCAAGCATAGGATATCAAAAATAGTGATAAATGAATCAGCTGTATCTCAGCATTCGCGTGGAGTGATTTCAGGAAAACCGCGGGAAACCTGGAATAAGTATGGCCTGACCGCGATTCTAACAGGTGGCTTTAAAATTCAAGGTGAGGGTCTTACCTCTCGACTACCTAGTTCCATAACTGTAAGAATTTGTTCGGAAACTTAATGTACTTTGATGTACAGCTGTGAGTACTCGCCTGCCAACAAAGTGATCAGTAGAGACCTGCAAAATTCGCGGTTTCGATGGCCTTCAGGATAGACTGCACATACCCCCTGCGTACACTCGGGAAAATAACGCAAGTTCATTGGCTGCCGACTTGTAAGTCGTCTCAGCTGGTTTGTCTGTGATTCGATCCTTCTTTGGTTGAGGGTTTATAACTGGTTGAGATTCGTCCAGATGAACAGTAAGCCAATAGCAAAATTATCTAAGAGGTATAGGTATGTGATTGAATTCCAGCCTATCACCGAATGAATCCGCGAATTTTGCAGGTCTCTAGTGATCGGGTACCGATTACCCGTCGGAGACATGACCGACATTTCCCGCAATCGGGAAACTTGGCGGGTGTTTCCGTGCGATAGGATGTATTAACTCCCCTCCCTCCCCTCTCTAAAACCATTTGCGACATCGATACAGCTCGTAGCTACAACGTCTTCATTAAGTTATTTATGTGGACAAAAAGGTTTAAACCCCGAAAGCATTCATCGAAATAATTTTTTTCGTCCGCACCTTGTGTGTAATGGTGATTTCCGCATAGCCGCAGACTCGATTTTCTTGTAGCCAGTGACAAAATCGCACTTTGTGAATTCCGTTTCAGGTGTCTTGTTTCGGTGTGATTAAGACCGTGCTATGTGGGTATATCTCAATTATTTATCACCAGCAAATTTAACAAACTTCAACAATTTAAAAATATGACACTTAAACAATTTCACTTAGATACTCATCTTACTATATGAAGGAAAATTTTAATTGAATAGAACCTAAATAAAATTACTGTGGTTAAGGTTATTTTAAATTTTAGTACATAACAATTATATCAATATTTTATAAATTAAAAATTTAATTAATGAAAATATGACTTAGAGTTTATTATTTAACTTTATTTTCTGTACACACTCTACGGATGAATTTTAAGGAATGGACATTTATTTATAGTTTTTTATTTAAAAGTATTTTTTCCTTAAGCTTTAATTAATGTCAATAGTAATGCGTGTGTGTATATGTTCATTCTGTGATAATTTTTTGTGTTTTATATCTCGAAGTGTTCAACTCCGTGTGGGATTTATGGGAAAAAATACAAATAAATAAATAGACTGACACAGGTACAAGCGAGCAACGGGTGTATCGATCATTAGCCAACTCTTGCCCTGGCAACGGGCGGACACACTCTTTAAGGGGGGGAGGGGTGGTTGAGGGGACATGAGGGAGGGTGTTTCACCCACCCCCCTTCCAACCTCGCCAACCTCTCAGAACCAGACCCAAGATAACTGTTTTAATGGAATTAAAAGCGGACTGGAACGAGGAATGCGGGCTGCAGATACAGAGAAACAGCGGTGGTTCGGAGGGGAAGAAACGCCCTTCGCTCGCACCTACAGGCGAGGGATTTAGCAGGAGGGGAGGTTCAGTTAAAAAGAGGACGAGGGGGCGGGGAGAGAATGTGCAGCACGTGTTCGCTGTCAGGGCTACCAGCGGGGATTAGAACCGGGCCAGGCCGCCGCGGGTGGCAGCCCTGCCGTCATGCGGGAAAGGGGTGGAATTCGCCCCATTCGACCGAGTCGGTTCCACCGACGTCACCCACACGAATCGAACAAGCCCATACGCTTTATTTGCGCAACTCTCCGATCCGGAAACGACGTTTGAAAATTCAAATCCTGCGGTCAGTGCTAACCGATTTCACATCGGGATTTCATTACAATGGAATTTCACTGACCAAGGGGGAAATATTTTACAACTCTTCCATATACCATTACTCAAAATGTATAAACCCATTTCCTATAAAATCTAAGTTTAGACGCATTATCATCGAAGTTAATTTTACCTGAATAAATATTTTACATAGTATTTAAAATTTACTTTTATAAATCCAATACTCTAAGTATTTATTAAATGTAAAAGAGTGTATATAATTATATGTCTGAACAAACTTAATGCGTTTATGCATGTTCATACTAACGAGTTAATTTTACTGACTGCTGCATTTTACTGATTTGTATAAAATTAGTGAATAATAACCACAAATATGTACTACATGCTGTGAAAATTAATGTTTTGTCAATGCAATGAAAATTTTCACTGAAGATATTCTAATCAAGATTTTACTAGTTTATTAATATCTAATTATTTTAAATAGAAAGCTTATTTCCTTTAAAATTAAAAAAAATTAAATCGAAATTTCTACAAATGCACGAAATGTATGGTACTAATGGTTAGAATGTACAAATGAAAATTTTTATTTTTGAGGTGAGGTGAGGTTAAAACATACGTTTTAAATAACTACTTTTACTTAAAACGCACATGTAATCCGATACCTTGATGGTAAATGCATGTCGTATGGTAACGTTTTTTTAACACCAACCGTTGGAAAGTATTCCTCTTTTTGTGAATTCGCAGGCAAACATTTTCAATGATGTTTTATTTTAAGATGTATCCTTATTTTAATGGTTCGGACATGTTGCTAACTGACAAACTAACTGTACAGGGTGTGCTGCAAACTATGGAGCAAAGCACACAGTCCCTGGCGAATGAGTGCCACATACTACCTCTGGTTATAAAAAGTTATGTTTTTGATTCTAGTGGTATACCTGAAGTAATAAATTACTATGAAAGTAATTTCAAAACAATAAATAGTTGCTAGGCTAAACACGGGCTTGAACCCATGACTGGCAAGTCAATTTTCTTACATAACATCTTGTCACCAGCGAGAGATCATTACAGACTGTCCCATGATGGAGGATGAGGAAAAGTAATCGCCCATTGGTAAGGGCTTGCATATTTCGCGAAAAGATTACAAGACCAGCTAATAGTTAAAACACTGAATTGTGTTTTTATTATTATTATTTCTTTTTTAAATTCCAACCGCAAAGTTGCACGAGCGAGCAGCGAACTTCGGATGTGTTCGGGAAAAAACGATAAGAGGGGTCAGAGAGTCCAAGGACGGCTTGCAGAAATATGTATGGACAAAACAATAATAACATTACTGGTTAACAATTCGTAGAAACAAAATTCGTAAACTGTGCCGGCTGACTTCATTGTTCCCAAAATGAAAATGATCGACCACAATCCGACGTTATTCATTGCCAAACCTGCTGCGGAATGCGACGTCGTCTTCGTGACGTAAAGCCCAGCCACGCTCGTCACTGCCTCATCTCGGGAGAGAAGCAGCAGCAGCGACCGTTACATCCGGCAAACACGCGAAATCAATGTCGCTACCGGGTCGCATCACCATAGCAACTAATTGCACACATTCATTAAGCTACCGATCCCTCTCGTATTCGCCCGCCACATCCTCTCCCTAACCCCTCCCCTCCCGCACCCGCGATCGTGGTCCCTTACCCGTGGTGCATCATTTCCGCGTGCGTATTTAACAATTCCCATCCGTGAAAATACATGCATTTACAACCGCAGTCCCCCTTTCACCCTCTGATTCCCTCCCCCAACCCTTAAATGCTTTGCGTTGTTTGTGTTCATATTTTTTCTTTTAATTAGACTATATTCTTTCGTAGGTGCGATCACTGTTTCCGCATCATTTGCTCGTTTTGCGGCCGAGTGTGTGAACCTGAGTTTCGTTCGTGAAATCCGCAACGCGGAACTTTAATAATGAACAAAACACTCTAGGAAAAATAATGTTACGCTTTCCTAAGTGCAATTTATTTCCGGATATTTATACTTGTATTAAATCAAACAAAATTTTAATTCTATCGGTAAAAAATAAATAAATTTATATTTTCAACCAATTGCCCAATACATAAAAATATATATTTAAAAAAGTTTTACATATAAATTATTCTTGTTCCTCATAACACGTTTAAATATACATATAGATTTACGTTTTCAAAATAAATTTTGAATAATTCAGACACATTTATGTCAAAATATTTTAATTTATCACGTAAAAAATTTTTAGTTTTCACTAAAACCAATATAATATATATTGAAAAAAGTAAACAGTAACTTCATTTTACATAAATTTCCACTTTGAAGTACACCGGAGGAATACAGGTACAAAGATAATTTTGACGTAATTGATTACGAGTTTCATCATACTGTCGTGATGAGTTTTGTCTGCTGTGGCTTTTGACGTGTTTTCTAAGTAAGCATCTGACGCGGGATTGAAAATGCTCATGAAACAGAACTCTCAATATAAAATATGTTATTCACACAAAAATAAATGAAGTGTAAATGGTGTAGTCTATTTGCAGTATTATTCACCAAGATTAATTGTTCTTTAAAATTCATGTGTACAGTTTTATGTTTTACGTTTGTGAATTAAATCACTTAAGACACTATTGATTTGTTATTTAAGTTCATAAAACAATATTTTTTATAAACAACATAAATTTTAAGAAATATATTATATCATTGTCAGAAATCACGGTATTTTCTTATTACCTTGCCAGAAAAAGATTCTATAAATAGTTTATTTTTAAAGCAAATCTCGATTATTTGTTCATTGGTAAAATAAATGGACTTGCATTCAAGAGAACCCCATATAGAAATCCCGTTTTAGACTGCTTGTCTTTGCTTTCTCATGATTTGTTGGAACGACTTGAGAGAAATTCTGAGATTATATTTTAATTTCTTGCAGCTAATATAAAGTTCAGAACAACTTGAAAACAAAAACATACCCAAATTAAATATTATATTTTGCTACAAGTCAGGTACAGAGCAACATGTATAGCTCACTAAACACAACATGGATTTTGAATAACACGAAACAATGCCTCGTTTTGACAAATTCATGGAGGAGAATCAAAAGTAACGTAACATATTTTTTAACATAGAAAAAAATATTTTTTTATTTAAATAGTATATTTGTTTTTTTGTTAGAAAATTAGTGCAAAAATTAATGTCATATAACTCAGGAACGTTTAGAGGTTCAAGGCAATAAATCGATAGCACTTTGGGAAAAAAATGTATCAAGAAAATAATGAAAACGTGCCATTATTGGGAACTTGAAATATTCGCGAATTTAATCGGCGAAAGTCTAGATCAGTTTTTCCCAACCGGTGTTACCGCACCAGAAGTGTTACGTGGCAAAGTTGCAGGTGGTCCACGATCAAAGTTCCATTGACCCGGATATTGAATGTTTGATAATGGACTAACAGCAACAAGTTTATCAATTAAAAAGAGCGGATTTTTTATGAATCTTGATATTTATACTAAATTTTAAATTATTCTCTAAAATTGATTCTAATAGTGTTGTTAAATTAGAATAAATGTCTATAATCGTTTCTTTCAGAGTTATGTGTTATAAATAAAACTGCCATTTTGAAATATACATTTTATTTGGTCTTAAATTTCAAAAATAACCATACTTTATATATTTGTACCTAAAACTAAAAGATAAAGTAGGCCTAGTGCCTAGTAGTACACCAAATTTCAAGTGATACGCAGGTGCTAAAACGTTGGGAACCCCTGGTCTATAGCGTAAATTTTTGTTTGCGTGAATGAGCCTTGTTATTGAACAATGGATCATTCGACACGCCTTCAAGGTACAAGAAATAAATGGCAAACACCTCAATAAAACATCAAACCAATCATGTGACCAAAAGAGAACGTGCATGTGACAGCAGACAATGAATACACCCAAGTGATTGCAATATGCACACGCTTCTGGAGTGAAAACTGGCACCATGACATAAAGCCTAAATATAAGATGCAGCAAACATTCTGTGAACATTCAATAAAATAAATTGTATAAATAGACTCTGTTTATCTTATCCACGAAAACCTTAATTGAAAAATAATATAATTTATTCCAGTAGGCTTATTAAATATTACAAAAATCTGTAATTGGAAAGTACATACGGTTGGAAACAATACAATTTTTAAATGTTTATCTATAATTGTTTTTAATTGTTTTATGTTATCCTTACTTAAATATCTGGTGTTTAGATATCCTTTCTTCTAGATACTCTAAAAGTGATTATTGATAGTATTAATTAACACCGATTACAGAATTGTGTGTTTGAATGTGTTTTTTTACTATTTAAATAAAAATAACTACATCAAAATGAGACAGATCCACCCGAACATTTGCATTTAGAGAAACAATATCCATTAGCAAAACAAGTGAGTACTCGTCAAGTCCATTGGCGCCATAGGTAATATTGATTCGTTTCTAAAATTTATTTCCATAACATCTTAAGAATATGTATGACAATTTTATTAAGATAATGACAGCTGAGAAAAATCTGTAAACATCACCGTCTTAATGATAAGCTTAATTTTTTTTGCATGGAAACTATGTGCAAAACTTAATATGTCTATAAATTTTAAGTAATGTGCATTTATTTGTTTGTGTCCCTGATGATACGTTTCAAACGAACTTCGTTAGTCATAATCTCAAAAAGAATTTATAAGTGGCTTTCATGTTCAATGCTGTAAAAAAAATTTTTAAATAAAAAGTTGTCAGAAGTGTTGTTAACACTGCCGTCGAGGCCCCGAGGAAGACGGGAAAAGTTGATCTCCGGGCGCGTTGTCATCCTTGTTCGCTCCGTAATTGGCCAAGACGGCAGCGGCAGCCACGAACAGCCAATCAGGAATCTGCATCTCTCCCCTTTTTGGCTGCTGGAGAAAACTCCCAAAGGGTGAACTGGGTAAAAAAGCGATAAGGGGAGGGGGGTTTTCAAGGGCGGAGGAAAGGGCGGAAGGCAGGCAACAAAGATCTTCAGGGAGGGAAGAACCTGGGCTCAATTAGCAGGAAAATGTAATAATGAAGTGACGAGCAGATAGGGCCTTTCGCAGGATAAGAAGAGGGCTGGGGGGGGGGGGTGGAAGCTGAGGATAGACGAAGTGACGAGGGAAAAGGGCTTGGTGGTTGTATAAGGGTTGGGGCAGGGGAGAAATTTGTGGGGGGAAGGGGTTCCTCGAAGAAGTGCTCTTATCAGAAGGCGAGAAGCCGTAAGAGGCGGGTGGCGCAAGGGGTAGAGCAGGGACGGGGGTTTAAAACAAAGATTAAGACGCAGAGAAGGAAACAAGTGGGAGATGTTGATAGAGGAGATAATACGGGGAACAAACTTGCGATAATGTCGGCAGAAATATGGAAACTGATATTTCATGGCATTCCGAGGCCGCGGAGCTTCTGCTTTCGTACGTCCCGCTCTCCCGGACAAATGAAGAGAGGCCAAGATTAATTTGAGAATGTAACTTAAATTAAATAGGCATCCTCAAGATGATATTTTGGAAAACTTTATATTCATAAGATAAGTTCATAACTCTGTGCATTTCACCAAAACGGCAATTAGTTTAATAATAATAGAAAACGCAAATTGCACTCACAAAGATGTTTACTATGACATAAAGTATATTTTTATCTCAGGTAACTCGACTGGGTCTGCAGAGCGACAACTGCATGTTGTTATGACAGTGGATTTAAATTGTTAAAATTACAATAATTCAGGATATCTCATTAGTAAAGCAATAAATGCCTTAGACGCGATAGAAAATAAAAATATATACACTCACAGATCCGTGGTTTTTGCTTGTTTCAACTTTTATTTATCTTGTACGTGCAGTATTATTATTGAATGCTAGGTAGATCACAACTCTTATACAGAGGAGGGCTCGGAACAACCTGGGGTGCCGACCCAGTGCTAACGAATGTTAAGACCTGTCAGGGAGTTAGGTAACGAACCCGCTACGGGTTAGCGGGCTCGCAGCCTTGTGTTGCTTCGTAGTTTCTGGTGGCACCCGCCACACGAGTGGCCTGCTAGGAAGAGAGGAAGAGAGAGAGAGAGATGGAGATAGAGAAAGTGGGAGTGGCAGGGCGTTGGCGGTAAAAGGTTGTGGGAAGAGTTTGGGCTAGAATCGGGCAGGGAATCGAAAGGAGAACAATGATCAGATAAGAAATGGAAGCGCGAAAGTGCTTTCACCTCACGTCTCGAACGAAAGAAGCCGAAAACAAGAGAGGATATATTTTTTTTGTCCCACCCAGGGAGAGGGGGGGGGGGGGGCAATCTTCTTAACAAAAAAAAAACAGGAAAGTATTTTTTTTTTCCAGCGACCAGCGTCGTCAGCTGCTTCGCGACTGGTGTCCCGAAAGGAGGTGTCATGGCGTCCTCGAGATACCACTGGAACGCGCTTTCGCTTCGTTAGTAACAGACGTTTAACTTAAAGCCGAAATTTCTTTGCAAGAATAGCCCGCATCTAAAAAGTACTGCATTCGCGGACTTGAATGTTCGTACCGTGAAATAAAGGCAAATAAATCAAATGAAATTGTATTATGCCTAATAGTACTTGAGAAAATAGCCTTATTGCGTATTATAATATACGGTTTATGTAAAACTAGCCAACTAAAAAATGTTTAATGTGTGAGGAAAATCTTCGTATTTAAAAAATATTACAACTCCTTTTCTATTATATTTTTTACGAATATTATTAAAAAAATTAAAACTATCTTTTTCTGATGTATCTCATATATTAAATTTTGTTGTCCAAAGTAAGGATATTATAATAATTTTAATAAAATTTTTCTGAGGATATTAATAATTTTTATGCGTAATAACACCAACTAACGTAGCAACTGCCAATAGATATAGTGTTACAATGTGTGCCGAAATTCACAAAATAATACATTTTAATATATATCAATGTATATATATGCTTTCCTTAAACTACTAAACGAGGATTGTGAGATTCGCCGATGATGTTTGAAGATTCAAAGTAAAATTATAAATTATCACAAAGTGAATAAAATTAAAAAAAAAAAAATCATTCATAAATCTCCATACCGCAGGTAAGGTTATTTTTATCTTCCATTAAATTAGTAGTTGAAATATTTTATCTGTGATTCTTAAATGTATTGGCGGTTAAACATAATAATTATTTGACATCTATTGCATTATTATGAAACGACTTGCAAATCAGTTATAAGTGTTCCTTACAAAATATGGGTCACACTGATTTAACTGGTTTCATTTACAAGTAATCTCACAGTCAGTTAACGGTTTTGGAAAACTAACTTCTCTTCATAGCATTAGAGTACTAATATTTGCACTTATCTATCGAAATATTTATAAATTATATTTCTCTTTCAGTAGCCCCATTTATGTTTTCAAAAATATAATCATATATTTTTAGCCTATTTTCCGAGAATCATTACCTTTCTGTTTAGGGCTGTGTGTGTGTAGGTGTGTATAATAGGTGTTTGCAGGTATGTTTGTATGTGTGCGTACGATAAAAATTCATATACAAGCATTTTTCTGGTATAATTTTTACATTTGGTCAACATTAGCTTGTAAACATTAGTAATTTACTTAAATCCTGAATGCCTGATGCCGAGATTACTTCAAAAATATGTAATTGATCAAAAACCTTTGTACTTAAAAAATTAAATATAAGTTATGTATGAGATAATCTTTATTGATTACATATGTTCTTCGAATGTTTCTTAAGTTCAAGTCATAGAGGATTTGAACTATTTACAATTTTATTGTAATATATTATATTTTAACTCTTCTAGCTAGAAGATTTCTAATAAATTTCATACTTGGGCGTTTTATTGAAATGGTTTTCAAACACTACCCCTTTTTGAGTTCCTAAAAGACAAAGGCTGTAATAATTCACCAACTACACATTGCACCAAAAAACTTAAAAGTACATACACTTTTCGTATTGTAATGTTTCTTTTCAGAAAAGTATTTAATTTTATCTAAATATATATTTTTTTACCTTTTTTAAAAAGTTGGAATTTTTACTTTTATAATAAAAATATTTCAGTATGTTTTGCATTTTATTGTTTTTATACTGTCTCAATGTAAACAGTTACCGTCACTTTCACTGAAAACCTAGGTAAACGGCCAAAAACCACATACACTATCAACAGGCCCATTTACAAAAAAAAATTCAAAATTCCGAAAAATATATATTTTTATTATTATCTTGATAGTAGTGTAGTATTACAAAATGAACAACTAATTGCAATTGCAAAAAGAAAAATTACATGAGATTAATTAGTAACATTAAACCTTTATCTGAAGTTAGTTTATAAAAAATAGCATTTATTAATAAACTCATAAAATATACAAATTACAGCAGTAACCTAAAAATCTCTTTAAGGTTATGTATAAACCAGTAGAAGCTAGAGTTAAAAAACTTTTAAAAAACTTACAACTTATAACTATGCTTATGCTAAAATTACATCTACGTTGACGTAAGAAAAGCTCGCTTACCCAATGGCAGTATAAAAAGTGATATAACTTAAATCACTACAAATAACCATATATACCATTTAAATACCATAGAAGAATAATTTAAAAAATTACAAAACGATATTAAAATTTGCTTAGATATATTATAATGCTTTTCTAACGTTTCTTGAACACTCGCATGTAATTATACTAACAAAATGTGTGCTACACAATTTTATTTTTAACGCATTTCTTAGTGTCTTCAAAAGTTACAGAAAATTTATCTCAGGTCGTGTCTTTTATTGTCGCCTACTAGCTAAAAATCTCGGATGGGAGGTTCAAAACCAAAGTGTTAGCTTTGTAATAATAATTTAACTACTTTACGACTAATTACTTAGTAGTAGACAATTACTGTGCAATAAAACATTAAATACTGGTTGATTATACAAAAAGCTGAATGTCCTATATAAATGAGTCAAACAAATGTGGTATTTCTTGTGTGCCACATACATAAATGCCAAAAAAATAAGATGTGTTTGTCTGAGCATACCTGAAGCACTACTTATTACACAATAAATTAAACTATGTTGGTAATATGTAATGAAAGCTGGTATCTAGCGCCTGGGCCCGAAATTACTTCAAAATCCAGATCTCCGTCTCGGCAATTATGATTTCTCCGCCATGGGCCGGTTCCTCGATACTTTCCGCCGCTCGGGTGTCTGTTCAGATGTCAATGACTCAAGCCGAGGCCACACAGGAGGCTTCGCTATGTTCGCTAATGTTCGCTATGTTCGCGATGTTCGCTGCGCCAGGTGGCCAGGCAGGATAGTCTAGTTCACGGTGTTGGAGTGACGCGTGCAGTGGGATTGGAGTGGCTGGCTCTCACAATGTGTGAACGTAAAAAGCAACGGTTTCATGAATTTAATTTAAAAAAAAAATTGTGAAGAATTTTATCTTTTGATGAAGCAGTTGCTTGTGAGCAAGAAACCAATTTTATGGATTATTTCAGGATAAAGTCGACTCAGTTTGATAGCATTCCCTTGGAATCCCGGGTATATTCTGCCTTATATATTCTTTTCGTGAATTTATCCCATAAAAATTGATATTTTCGTAAACTTTCAGTTAACTTTTCCGCTGACTTGACTATTTAAAGCTAAATACTAATAGAGATTAAACTTCATAAAAAGCAAACGAATAGTACGAAAACTAATTTTGTTGTTTATCTCCGCATGCGTGAAGACAGCGACGTTTTAGAAAAATAGCCTAGAACCAAATACATGGTGACGTCGCACACATAGCAAACATAGTAGACGTAGTGAACACAGCTTTGTGTGGCCAATGACACCTGAGGTGCAGATGGCTATACTTTACTCGCGTAGCGAACATTGCCAAATAGCGAGCATAGCGTCCTGTGTGGCCGTAGATTTAGTCACTTCATCATCTTTGCCACGCAACGTGAAAACGAAATAATTATTTCTCTTTAAATTAAGGTACGAACTAAAACCAATTAAAAAATTTTGTATTGTTTTAAAAAGGGGAAAAAATTAACCAAATTTTTAAAATATGAAAACCAAAAGACTTAAAAGTCATGCTTACACAAAATAAAGAGTAAAATTCAAAATAAAGATTAACAAAATTTGCCAAATACAAATATGCTTAATAAAAAAGTTACTAGGAGTAGGTACTGGTGACCAAAACGAGTTTTCGTAGCCTTTGGGCTCAAATTCAATTGCTTTTATTTACATTTAAAAAATTTATAGCATAAAAATATCATACGGTGAAACATATTAAATTTATGATCCTAAAAAAATGTTCAAAAATATTATATTGGGATTTAAACTATTTCAACTATTTTGTTAAAAATATTACATTTCATAACTAGTAGTTCGTTTCCGATGAATTTGGTTTTAACTATTTCAAAATATGTTTTTTAAACACGCTTACGCGAGATAAATTTGGATACTGGTAATGTATTCTCCTATTATTACTTAATTACAATACCTGAAATAATACTCATTAAATCAAAAAAAATTAGAATTTTTTTAATTTTTGGCATCTTTTTATAAATGTAACTTATTAATTTTTTTAGTGTAGTCAATTTACTGCAAATTAATAAGTATAGTACTGGTAATTATATTTTATCTACCAAGACGTCACTGTTCAGTACGTTCTCAATTAAAAAGGTTTTAGTTATAAAAAAGTAGCATTCTAAAAGTGCTTTATTTAAGGTACAAATTATTTAATTATATCCCCCGGAATTTGCTTAAAATTATAAAATATTCACAGAACATAGCCACTGTATTTTGAAACCTTTATAACGAACTAAAAATTATTTTTTAACGAATTCTGTTTTAAACTCAACAAACTAAGTCAGCTTGCATTATATTGTCGTTTGAGATTGTCGTTTTGAAATAATTTGTTTATAAATACGTGTCGTACTGACCATTTTGTGACGATCACTAACGTTTTTCTAAGCTGCAGTATTTGACATTAATGAGAATCATTGCTAAGTTTGTGTATTTATTGTCAAGGATGCATATTACCAACAACTAACATATGAAAATCAAAACACTTAAAATACATTACAAATGGGAGTTCAAAAAGAAAGTCTGCTGCAAAACGTGAAAACAAATATTGGTACTAAATTACTTGAAAAAAAAAACCCTTCACAGAAAATAATGTTTATTAAATATAACAAAAAAAAATTGTCTTCTGTTAACTTGCCAAATAGCTAACAGTTTTATGCATACTTCTCGGGAAAATGTTGGGGGGGGGGGGGTCACAATTTCCCACACGTCAACGTATCAAGAAGTGCTCTTACACCGCAAGCACTTTACGGACATAAAAAAAAGGCACCGTCAAAACGCGAGCTTAATTTACCAACGTGCGTGTAAATGTTACGGGCGGGCGGGCACTCGGACGTAAGTACGCACGCACGCACACGCACACAACACGCCGTGCCGCCGGGCACAGGTCGCTAATGACTCCAGAGACTGACGGGGCTGCCTGCTTGCGTCGTGATTACCTGCTTCCAACACAGACATGAGGGTCGGGGAAATGAGGAGGGGTGGGGGACTGGTAGGGAAGATGACGGATTCGCGGAAGGAAGAACGTGCGGGGTTGTTGGACGGGAGAAAAAAAAAAAGAAGGGGTGTAGAGGCACCGACTCTACCTTCAAAACCCCATACCTCCCACCACTAAAAAAAAGGGGGTTTCTAAACGCCCCTACGGTGCCGCGGCAGCGAAAAATTTGTGCTGACCGTGCGGGCGGCGGCCGGACTCCAGTGGGAGAGACGCGAGGTTCCGGGGTCTCTCTGCCCCCTATCCCCCCCCTCCTAGGGGCAGAGAGAGGTTGGTTAGGAGTGGGCGAGGGCGACTAACAGAATTAAAGCCCCTGTCAGTACCCCGGCAATCCCAGCGCCCATGTCTACCCTCCTCGCCACCTTCCTGCCGGAGGGCCTTCAAGTGGCGCGAGAGAGAATTATCGCTCTATTCGACCGCTTTCCAAGTCACTCGCGGTGCAAACGTGACGAGGGCAAGCTGTCGTTAGATTCCTGCGTCTTATGTTGAACAAAATAATAGTGAATTACCTATTCATAAACTTTATTTTTGATGTGATCTTCATCTAAGAAACAGTTTAGGATTCCCATCAGCCACTTACGTAATAATGATTACTAGTAACTATGTTGTATGTTACCATAAATATAAGAAAAATTAGTAACGTTAGCTTAGAATCTAAGTTTGCTAACAAAGTCGTAATATTACGTTTAGATACTAAAAATTCGATCTAATTGGTGTGTGCCAGAAGTTTTATTTATTCTACGTGAAATAGATAGGTTGTAAAAAGAAATAGCACATATCAAATTTCCAAAGCTGCTTGTTTCCAAACAAAATAATAATAAATCGAAATAAAATTTACTCTTCTGATAGTCTAAAATCGTTTCTCCTTTGAAACCAGTAGCAACCAGGGAAAATGCCTGTTAGTTAATAACACGATTCGTTCCACAAAGTCTGCCGAAGGAATGCTTCGCACGCGAGCAATGTTTACGCGGCGTCGCCGCAGAGTTCGTAAGTGGGAAACTGCGCTATCAGGAACGTGTGTTAACTCCCCCTCACACCTCCTTCCGAGGCACCGCTAAAACCTGTATTACCCCAACCCCGCTCCGCCGCAAAAACTTCCTACACTCTCGCGTCGGCGACAAAGGCCCTCCCCACCCCCCATCAACCTCGAGGAACCAACATTTCGCCCGGTCGTTCCCCTGCACTCAAGAAAGCAGGCACGAAGCAGTTTCTTAACCCCCATAATTTACCCGGCGCCGAGAATTATGGGGATCCTCTCTGTAGCGCCGCCGTGTGGGAGGGGCCTAACCGGAAGGGGGGAGGGAGAAGGGGGAGGTTGGGGGCCGGCGAGCCTTTGTTCACGAGTTTTGTTTAAGACACACACACACACTGGGGTGGGGGAAGTGGGGAGGCCTAGCTGAAGGAGGAGGGGTTAGTTAAACTATTGTTCCAAGGATCCAGAGCACAGGCACACAGTTAGTGAGGAGGGGGTTGGGAAGAGAGGGTTGCGCCTCCAGAAGGAAGACCCTGCGTCTGGAAAAGGGGGGAGGGGGGAGGGGGGGGACTGGCGTGACGCCGACTGCGAAGCGACGCGACGCGACGCGAGCTTACCGGAAGACGGCGTCATAAGGCGCAGGAGTTCCGCTTCCCCTTCCCGACCCTGCCCCGTTTCCGAACAAAGGGAATCTAGGTGTGGAGTTGCGTGGGGGGGGGGGGGGGGGGGAGAAGAGGCACTTCCTGCGAGTCACTTCAGTCTCTTGATACATTTTCGAAAATGCGGCCGCCGTCTCTCGCGAATTCACTCCGGTCCTAGCGCCCGCAACAAGAACAACCGTACATCCAAACAATATATTTAGTGACTGTCGCGCGATAAATATATAATAAGTTAGTAGTATGTTTTGGTATGTCCGGCACCAGGCACCAGGCGGTAGTTGTGGTGGTGTTTTTCCGCCATCTTTGATTTATGACGTCACGGCGGCCATCTTGGACTCAAAAATTCCTCAAATTTCCTCAAAAATGACTCAAAATGACTCAAAAATTCCCGTTTTGAGGAAAAATTTCCCGTTTTAGTCCTTAAAAATACCAGGGCTAGAAATGTCCATATTGAGGCTTAAGCATCCATGTCTACAGCCTCCGATAAGCCTCTGACGTCATCTAGGATTATGACGTCACCGTTGCAATTTCCGTTACGGCCGCCATCTTGAAAATCTTTATTTATTATCCGATTTTAATCGAAAATTTTAAATTTATAAAAAAATAATTAATAAAATTTAAATAAAAAATATTAAAAAAACATACATTTACAACATGCAGCTCGGAGTCCTCGGTTTGAACACGGGGAAAACAAAAAAATATGGCGACCGATCCTTCCCTCATTGTGGCTGTTGCCAGACTGACCTTCCACCACTTATGTCAAAGTGTATATATCGTCATCTAGTATGCCGTCATGTCCGCCATCTTGAAAATCAGTAATTTTTGTTAGAAAATCCCTCAAAAACGGGAAACTTTTCCTCAAAACGGGAATTTTTGAGTCATTTTGGAGGAATTTTGAGGAATTTTTGAGTCCAAGATGGCCGCCGTGACATCACAAATCCAATATGGTGAAAAAACACCATCACCATCGCATGACGCCTGGCGCTGAACATACCAAAACATACTACTTAAGTTGAATGAGTAACTACGGATAAATATAACTATGTCGAAGAATCCCGATTGCTTAGCACATTTCTTTCATTCTTCATTCGTTTGAATAATTAATGGTGTTAGCACTATGTAAAAGACACGTGTGTAAGGATGTGTTCGGCAGTGCTACAATTGAATTTTACAAATGTTATGTTATTTTCACATTTTGTTACGTAATGAAATGGTATATACACATTTTACAACTACCAAATAAACAGCACTTTCTAGATTGCTTGAGTAAAATTGAGGATGGTAGGACACCATTTAGGCCCAAATTAATTTTAAATAAAAAATAATTATAATACATCTGCATTTATACATGCTTACTGTAAGTTCCCAATACTTTGCGTGTGAAGTATATCATTATCCAAATACACTTTAACTATTGTTAGTAAAAGAAAATATTTTTTTTTAGTAAGAATGAATGCAAAATATGGATATCTTGAAAGTGGCTTGTAATGTCGGATGATTTTCGATATTACCATTCTATTTATTGGACACTATCCGGTATTCACAACACAATGAAGACTAATTTTTAAGAAATTGTTAATACATTATAATGGTTATTATGTAAATTTCTATGTTAAATAAGAGAGTTCTCTTCGTTTCTAACAACATTACAGTTCCAGTAACTCCTACAGTTGCTATCAAAATTTTTCGAACAAAAATCACGAATAAAACCACTTTCAGTCCAGCACTGTTACCATGGCGCAAATATTCACCCATGTATCACAAAACTCTTTTTTCTCGTAAATATTCTTAAAAAAAAAAAAAAAAACATTTCTCTGTAACGACTACAGTTACCACCGCACTTCTATTATTCCAGTTCCTTTTTATAGACTTTGCACTGTTTAATTCACTTTATAACTAAGTTTATTTTTATTATTTGTTCTGATAAGCTGTTATGAAGCATTGTGAGTTTCTTCACTTGTGATAAAGTTAATTCTTGCTAATATTTATATAGAGATTATATTTTAACGGTAACAAAAATCCTCGAAGTTTCTCTATCTTACGCCTTTTTTGAGAGTAATTGGGATGGGAGATCTTGTAACAGATTGTGGGTTGAAACTCAAGAACAAATTGAAGTGGTTCGACTCGGTAATCCTTCTTTATTTTAAGGAGAACCTCTCATTGTTGATTTCCCAATAGTGGGATTCAAAATTGATTGGCAACAGCAGTTTATGGGAGTTATGGACAAATAGACCAAGAAACAGTGCAGTTACTTTCTTCTAATCGATCTCACTTACTCAATGTAGGCATGCAATGTGCTTCATAGTGCTTTAAGCAAACTGTAATAGTTGAGTGGCAAGTACTGTCGGATCGTGTCTTACACTTCCTTCCCCAAGTATGCGACATTGGTCGCAAGATGCCTGCAAACTCTATTCTGCTCTGAGTCATATATTTTTAGACCGAAACCTACAATTAATATATGAATCGAGACTCAAAACTAGGCTGAACCAAATTTTTTTTTGTATTTGTAAATAAAAAAAACCTTGTTGGTGATAACAACAAATGATTATGAATTTTAAAAAAAATAGGATTCTCAAAAATCAGTATTATGTGTCGCTGCGTGTATAATAGCGACGGGTATGGCGCTGTTCACAAACTACCTACGAACTTAGTACATTCCTACTTCTCTATAAGAAGTTATCCGATATTACCATAATAATTGATAATCCCAGCTCTTACCCTTAAATTGTTGTTTACAAAAAGAAATGTTTCTATAAACGTTCAAGATTTTCGTTGTGTTTAATTGAAATACATTCTAAGCTTAAAAAATCTTTTGATTCTCATTTGACAGTCCATCATTTGGATTAGTTTTGCAGCACGTGTTTTAACTTGTTAATGCAATATGGCATGTGTTAATTTTGCCACACATGATTTTACTGGTTGACACAGTATGTCACTGATCGGTTGAGTGGACTATGGAAAGGGACGGGAACAAGATTCCTTCCATATTCCATGAAACTCTCTGCTAATTATGCTTTGTCAGGGCCTTGTTTATTTTCCAGCACGGTTTTAACTAGACAGGTGGGCTTGTCATGTGGCAGTACCTACCGCTTGATGTTTGATTCAAAGCAAGCAGATTCCGGAGGTAATAATGATCAAAGGGAACTTCCTGATGATGATTACACATTCATACACGCCCTACATTAATACATAGTTATCTCATCAAAGTTGGAAGTGAAATTTTTATGATGAGTGACTGAGTGGTAGTGGTAATTGTTCACCCAACAATAATGAACGATGTTTCTATGCAAGAGTATAATGAAACACATGCGCTGAAACATACTTTTATGGAATAATTTTTATACATATCGTAATGAATTCGAAAAGGAATTTGCATTATCCTTGTTTCTTTAATTAAAAAATTTGTTTTTAATCAGACTCGTGACTTTGTAAGTAAGGAATGTGACAACTCGTTTTATCCGGGGATGTATTTGTAGAACATAGTTTTTAACCAATATAATATAAGTCTGCATAATTCGTCACAGCTACCAGAACACACTTGTCGATTGTGTCAACTGACAGAATCACGAAGCAGTAACATTTTATTGCCAAATGCATAAACATCAGCTTAAAAGATTAGACATGACACCTATGCAACACGAATGTATATATAAGCGATCTTCTGCGAGGCTTTGCAGAAGGAAACAGCTTGAGCTTAACTTACCAGCCGCAAAGATATAAAACAAAGTAAATACAACTTTTATAGCCCTTAATTAGTTGAGAGACATATTAAGGCCGAGAAAAAGGACATGTGTCAAAGTTTCTAATTTTACAGTGGATAGTTTTGTATGTTTAGTGGCAGCTAATAAGCTCAGAAATTCTGGGTGTGCGAATAAACTGAATTTATTTTGAATAACATATACACAATTAATAAAATTAAATCTATGACATGAATTATTACAAAATCATGACTAATGTGATAATGACAAATAGACAATTTGACACGTGATTTTTACCACTGACCCTAGATATATTATCACAGGCCTATAGAAAATGTTCTGCAGATTTTTCATTATTATTGGGCGACATTCTAGAATGCAAATGGTTGTTCAATTGAAAGAATCTTGCCATTAGATCATAGGTTATTTGACACGCCCAAAGGGACTAGAAGTCAATTACAATTTGACCGAATCATGTGTGATCAAGAGAAAACGTAAAATGTGGTAGCATCTAAAGAACACACGATAATGACTGAATTATGCACACGTTTTTAGTAGTTTATGGTAGAACCAAAAAAATGGAATTTTTCAGGTTTCTCTGCCTAAAACATTATGCTTAAAACGTAATGGGCATTCAGTATCAATACCAAAGTAAAAAGTAGAGCGAAAGAATCAACACAGTCATTTTGGTTACGAGATACTTATTAAAATTGTAGTAGTATAGGTTTATAGTATAAGTTTTTTAAAAAAATCGTAAATTTTTTAAAAGCTGTAAGCTAACAATGAACACAAAACTGAGACTTCTTTGCTGTCGTGTATTATCAATTATTTTTAACACATTTTAAACATGAACTCTAACGGAGCCAGTCAGTAAAATAACTTGACGCTTTTAAAATGTGTTGCCTTCGAAAGAATCTAAACGTTACCATGGATAAACTGTGAAAAATCTTTTCTGAGATTCTCCGAAGAATTACGAAAGACATGGAAAAATTCTAACCAAAGTAAAAAACAAGATAGCTTCAGTGCCTTTTACTGAAAATGACACTGAGAACAAAAAAGATTGGTAGCTCCAATGCATAAAAGTAAATATTTCAAAAAAAAAAAAAAAATAGAATAGTCCTTAGGTTGCATAAGAGTTTATTTGAATAAATAATACAACCATATTTGCGTTTCAAAAAACAGCATAGACATACTTTCCCACTCACGTGACTACTTTAAAATTTAATGAAAGATTAAAAAAGTCATTAAACCAACAATTGATTAAACTGCATAGAAGTTCGTGTTCAAAAACATTTGGCAGAAAATCAATATTTTAGTTTTTGGAAATGCTCGAAACAGGTATTCCAGGGCTCCAAACATAAATATGAATTTTTGTAACAAATACAATAAAATATTTAGAACATAATGTTTTATTTTTATGGCAAAAATCTAGTCCAAAACATTCACAAGTATTCTTTGACGCATAAGGGCTGCCCAGGATCCATCATTAGGTAGACCTTAGAGGAAAGCCCATGAACCGAACCGAAATCCGCCAACCACCAGGTTTCCCTATCCAGCACTATAAAGTGACCATGGTGAAAAAAAACTCATAATACTTCCTAGACTAGTGATAAAAAAATCAACATTGAATTTTTACCTTAAGAGATTTAAGTAGATGATTATAAAACTATATAAGGATTAAGTTTTATATAATTTTTATGGATCTGATGGTTACGTTTAATAAATCTAAAAATAATTTATAAGCTAATTTTTTATTTAATTAAATAATTTACTTTATTAAGATTGTTTCTGTTGGCAAGCAAGTTTTAAATCACAATTCCCATCCACAAAGTATAACAGAAATTCATCTCGAAAATTTAATTGGCCTTGCATAGCCGCATATAAACATTTCTTATATAAACCGTTATTTTTCCGAAGTGTGAATTTTGTTCGGAATGAGAAACTTTAATAAACTAATAGGATTATGGTTATTGTCTCGAATTAAAAAAAATGAATTTTCAGGCGGTGCTTACCTGCTCACAGTATACTTTAGGCGAAATTCTTTATCGAACAGACCTAAAGTACAGTTACAGTTCGTGGTCCACCCACACCAGCCAATGGTGGCTCGGAATAGTTGCTCGGTGAAGCAGTACCGGGCTTGCCCCGGGGTCTTCATCAAAGCCATCTCGGACCCCAAGGGCAAGCGCCAGACCTGGGCATAGAACCCTGGAGTCCCCTGGGAGCAACAGGCGACGGAACTTCGTCCCTCACCTCCATTCTTGAATTTGTTAGAGCTAGGTTTGATGGTTTTGTGATAAAGGATGTTAGGGCTGCTAAGTAGCATGCTTAACTATATTTTTGATGTCCCAGCCGTGGCACGGGAGAGTGAAAGAGGGTGGTGGGGGTGGTTATTTTTAATGTACTGGGTATTGATTTGTAGTGTAAATGTTTTAGGTGACTTTAAATTTTAATGTGTTAAGATTGTTCAGTTCGCGGGCATTGATGCATAGTTATCTGCGCAAGGGATATAGCTGCACATTGTACAGATTTTTTTTTGTTATTTTGTAAATATAAATAATTTATTATTACTGGTTCGAGCGTTTGTGAACTAGGTGTTTTTAGTACTGGGAGATTCCAAATACCGTGAGCCACTTCCTTCTTCCCTTTACCGGAAGCGGACAAGCCAAGGGTCATCTCTCTCGCCGCTACTCGAACGAGCCCCTTGAATGCAAGTGGTGCCGCAAAGCCTGCAGTCTTCCCGAGTTTGCTCCGACCCATCCCCCCCCCCCCCCACCCCGACGAGATGGTGACAGAGGAAACACTGCAGCGCACTGTCCGGCCTCGCAGTCTCGTCCAGTTCACTTCGACCATCCTCGGCGCCCCTGCGGACCCGAGCTGACGCAATCCGCACGATAGCAGCGTTGTGCGGGAAACAGACTCTCCAGGCGATTGACGAGCACGGTTCCAAAGGGGTCGTTCCTCTGCCGTGCGTGTGTGACGAATCTAAAAATTGTTTCAGCATACCATTCATTGATACACAGTCGTGAAAACATTTTCTGAGGCTTTACATTGAGAACATAATAAGCATGGAATACGAAGAGCTAAAATTATATTTTACATTTGCTTTTTGCACAATAATACAACCGAAAATAATAATTTTATTTTTATTTATAAACATTTAACCCTAAATAAAAATATAGCTGCTCTTTGCAAGTGAGGATCTTAATAATATGCAATTTATCGACACAACATTTTACTAACAGTACAATTGATATGGAAAAGGTTGTCTGTCGAGAACATAATTATATTTAAATTGGGTTCTAATCTATCATTATTACCGCAAAAAATTTCATTTGGCGTCCGGCCTGTGAGTGTCTTTGAGGAAGGATGAAAGTTTCAGGGCATCAAGACATGAAAAATTAACTTTTCTATTGAAAGGATGTGCTAGAAACGTTATCTGACTTTATGCAAGATAACATATTGACTAACCGTCTACTATCAAAGTATGTAGTTATTAAAACACCCACTATCACAATGTAGCTATAACCAACAAACGGGGAGTAGTACGTAGGTATGCTAGATACTTTATCGTCAAGACTGGGTCAAGACGTGATGTTGGCGCGTTAAGTGATGTGATGTGATGTGATGAAGTCGGTGAAGTATCAGTTGAAGCAGGAAGATGTTACTGACACCAATACATAAACCACATTTAACATCGCATTTAATTAATTCGTGTGATTTTTCGGGAACAAATGAAAATTTTAACCAACATGTAATAGGTATAAGCTGTATTCTGTATCTTTCTTGGTACCCCACCTATTTAGTCAGTAGTTAATTCCGGTGGTCCGGTTGCCTGCAGAGTCTTTCTGCAAAGGGTAAACCACTACGACCTGTTCCAAGTCGTCATACGTGGCCGAAAGTCGACAGCACGTCATCACACGTGGCTGGCACGGACGAGGCTAGGCAGACTAAGAAAGACGGTTCTGGGCGGTTCTGGTCGATGCAGTTCGTTGGAGCCGAGCGACTACATGTACCCCCTTCGGGACTCCATCCGGCAGAGTACACCGCTCTCTCTTTGCCCGAAGACTACTGCGCCGCCGTTACCTTGAGCACCGCCCGGATAGAAGGCATCACGCTGCTCGAGACCCCTGAAGTCTATTAAGTGCGAAGATAGCTTCGATGTGGGCCAGAGACATTTCTGCATTTCTTAAGGACGGACTTGGCCCATGACCCGAGGAAGCAGCCAACGGCGAACGTGGAAGATCAGTAAGAAGTCAACTCGCTCCACGAGTAGAGAACTCGCTCGGCGAGTAAATTACCGAAAACTTTCTCCTCGGTATACAAAATTACTCGGTGAGTAGGGTACCCGAGTATGTCTTTAGCAACTCGCCGAACACTGTAAGTGGTTACTCGTCGAGCGAGTGAGTGGGAACCGAGTTGGAGGACTAAGTGAGAACAAGAAAGGTGTGAGTTACACAGCTCGTAGCTCGAAGAAGGCCGTGGTTGGTCGAAGACAGTGACGTGGGGCGTAATGTGTGTGTGTGTGTGTGTGTGTGCAGAAGGGACTATAAACGAGTGCACATGTGGTCAGGTCTTCGCGAGGGGAGTCAACGAGACCACGATAGTAACTGTCGTCACGGTCCAAACTGTGAGTGGTACGAGACACAGCGAGTGTGCCCGAGGCAGCCACGAGTAGCAGTCACTTACAGTCTACGAGTGCAGGTTCGCAGAGAAGCCTCGTCGTGGGTGCCGAGTCGCCTGTGGGGTTCGGGTTGAAGCCCATCCAGCAGCCGCCGCCGGCGAGGTCCGTGTCTCACTCGGCGGGCAAGCAGGAGACAACAGGCGTCTCGCTGCACCTCCACATCGGGGACTGCGAGCTCCTCAAGGCGAGTGACGAACCAGTATAGACCCTAGGTGTCGAGGGGGAACAGTTAGGTCCGAACAGTCCTCAACCAGAATTTAACCAATAGAGCGAACTGTAAAGCCTTAAATCCAATTTTCTGTGATAGAAGTCATAACGTTTTTTTGCTTAGACCTTATTTTAGAATCTGAAATTTGTTTAATTTTAATTGTGTTAGAATCAAGGGCTCAGGATGTCAGTTAGTTCAAAATTTGATGATCAGAGAAGCATTCTTGAAATTTTTCAATACTCTTTATTTTGTTTAAAATGTTTACAGATTTCATTTTGAGCATTAATGACTATGAAAGGAGTGGTAAAATTCAGTGGCAATTAGTTATTGTGGGTCTTTAGTAAATATTGCCGGCCACATGTATATGAATGTAAATTATTCGTATTAATATCATTGTTTGTTTCTTCTGGCCATGTGAAAGTTCATTAGCTGGTGCCGTGAGCAGCTCTGTTATTGAAGAATTCTTGGAGTTATTAATATGGACAAGAGTACATGTGTAATGATGTCTGTTGTTTAGTGTGCCAGTTATGTTTGATACTATGGTGAATAAAATTGCTGGCTTCCTTTAATCTCATTATAAGTCCAAAAACTACCTTCTTGTTTGTTTTCGAGGAGGGCAACAAGTTCATGTGTAAAAAGTATTTGTCTAACCTGTAGATGCTAAAATACACATTAAGCAAAATATTCAAAAATAATAAATTTGTTGAATACAAAAATATATTGTAGATAAATGTAAAATATAAATGAAATTAACGTAAGAGTACACATTTTTTATCGCGTCTGATAACACATTGATTGAATAATTATTAGATTTTATTTCTTTCAGTCGCACTTTGTCAATCGATAGGATATCATTTTGATTGATTTATTTAACCACACAATTTTTTTAACGTATTATATAGTTATAATCTTAAGCTTTTATTTAATTTTGTAATTAATTGATTAAAAATATAAACTATTAAAAATAATTCATTGGCATAAATTATGGTGCCGACTAGCATGTACACACTTAAGGGAGAGTGGGAGAATATGGCGCGGCGGTCAAAATGACGCATGGCAGTTTGTTGTGAACGAGTCTCTACAAGTATGTGTGAATAGTGCTGCGCTCTAGTACTAATCCCTTATACTGCTTGCTCAAAACTATATATCGATAGTCGTGCTCATGGTGAAGCTGTGAAGGGTTTTAGTTTTTGTGAAGCTTTCATGTACATAATTATTTCGTTGCAGTTTGCTAAAAGGATTCGCAAGTATGATTAATAATGTAGTCAAATACATAAAGTAGTTAAAAAGTATATATTTTGTCACTTATTTTCTATATTTGAATAACTTTATTTTTAATAACACTATTAAAAATGCGCGTAATTAGTAAACTCTACATATTGGGGTAATATGGCGCACAAGTTTCGAGTGCGTCATGATGGGGTAATATGGCGCACAACTTCAAAGCTAGGTTACATTATGGCTATTATTTTTTTTTCTTCAGATGCCTAGAAATTATGAAAGGCATTCTAATAGAGCCTTGTGGTCAGAAGAAAAGTTAGTATATTCTATAAAAGATGTTGAAACTGGGGTTTCGGTAAGACAGCGTGCTTTGAAGCTAGGTATTCTGGAAGCTACAATACGGAGAAAAATGAAAGTGGCAAAGCAAAGTTAGAATGGCAAATTTTTGAAGACAAACTTAGGCAGGAGACGTGCATTTTCTAAAAGTAAAGTAAATGAACTCGCTGCTCATGTGTTAAAAATAGCTAAGTTATTCTATGGATTGACACCTTATGAGCTTAGAAAATTGGCATTCCATTATACTGAAGTTAACAATGTTCCTAATAACTTTAACAAAGCGAAAAAGATTGCAGGGAAGGATTGATATTACCTTTTCATGAAACTATACTCTGAAATAAGTCAATGAAAACCAGAGAGCACAAGTCTCACCAGAATCACAGCTTTTGATGAAGCATCGTTAAAAACTTATTTCGCAACTTATAAAATGTATTAAAGAAATACAAGTTCACAGAAAATAGAATGTTTAACGTTGATGAGACAGGGATAACCACAGTCCAGAAACTTTCGAAACAGCTAGGGACAAAAGGAGTCAAACAGTTTGGATCACGAATTTTCAAAGTGGCAACAATAGAAAAAGCCCAGTCAGGATTCAGAGCAGCAGGAATATTTCATTTAAACAGGAAAAAAATTACTGTGAACGATTTTGATGTTTCAGGGCATTGTTCCAGCTCTCCTTCTGAAATGCAGATTTGTGACGAGGCAGAAAATGAGATTTCAAACCCGCCAGTATTTTTAATACATTTAAAGTGACAGATACAGAAACACCCATCTTTTCTCCTATTCCATTTACATCAAATCTCCATAGAAACGTAGAAGAAAATTCACCAATACCAAAACCTGCATTCATGAATACAAACCGTTTTAAAGGAAGAAAACAACAATCTCAAATTCTTACAGCAACAGCAAACAAAGTAATGCTGAACACAAAAGAAGAAAAGGAAAAAAATCATCTTAGGTCAGAGACTCCATGTGTTAAATGTGGAAAAATTGTCAAAAAAGCCAAGAAAGAACACCATATCAAAGTCAAAATCTCTTCAAACACCATTGCCTAATAGACAGCTTGCTTTTGATTAAAAATCAAGTTCGAAATCTCAAGCAAATAAAGCTAATGAGCAAACTGAAAAATGCAAGAGAAAAGGGAAGAACTGTTTGGGAACAGACGTTTCTTTGGTTTCTGGTGAATTCGGAAAGGACGGTGAAAATTGGCCTCGTTGTGTTGTGTGTTCTCTTTGGTGTCATGGCCAGTGCAGTGGATGGGACAGTGCGCTGTAGGCTATAAAAAGTAAAGGACAAAACAACAATTTTAAACTGTGAGTTGAAATAAAGATGCATGTATTGTTGTTTAGTAATGAATTTAATGTTTTGCACTAGAATCTCTATGTTAGATGTATTCACGTGGTTTACAATTTTGCTTTCATGATATCCTTTGTTATGCACCAATACAACAGTTTATTTTTTAACTGTACCAAATCCCTAAATAACATTTTATTTGACAATTTCAATGTTTTTAAAAGAACATGAGTTTTCATGATTTACATTTTTACAACATAATTGACTTTTATTTATATTTTATTTGTGCAAGTTTAAGTGTTATTTATGGGATTGAAAAGCTTTGCTAGAAAATAGAGTACTTTTTCTTTGCTAAAATTATCAAGATAATTAAAACTTTTTAATTGCCTGTCATATAGTATTGTTTTAGTCTGTTGCATATCATTTACCCATCTATAATGAATGTTTTCTTTTATTCCTCCCAGTTTTCTGCTGTGCGTCATATTGCCCGAACGAATGAGTCGTTTTACCCGAAGATTCGGGTAAAATGACGCAGTGTGATGGATCCAGATATTTTAATTTCCACTCCAGTAGTTATGGTAAAATGCGAACAAGTTTTATGTAACTGTGTTGTATATATAGTAGAGAAAACACAGGAGCAATTACAGCTCAAAATGTCATTATTTAACTAAAACGTAGACGTTTTTCCTAAGGTCCGCCATATTCCCCCACTTTCACCTACTGACTCATTAAAAATTTGATGATCTCCATGCACCATAAAATTCGTTTACACCTGCGTACAAATATCCTGAACGGGTTAATAAATAATAAAGCTTTAGAAAATAATTACTAATTGAATAACACTATGACAATAATGATATACTTTTCTCACATGTATATGCTGTGAGAGTACACGAAGGAGGAACTAGGGTTGCCGGTATTACCAACCTCAGAACTCCGTATTGCATCGCTCTGTTGCCGCATTGCTCTTAGGAACCTGCAGTTCCAAAGAGAAATGTGATCTTAAGCGAGCTAGATCTGCACTTGGCTCTTTCCCCTCGGCGCCACGAGCACGATGTGTTTCCCTCCCTTCCTTTTCTTTTTCTCTCTCTTGTCTTCTCCCGGAAATCTATCGCATCGCCCTAATGGTAACCCAAAGCTCCTGAAGCTCCTCAAAACACCGCAGCCGAACCCGGCGGGCAGAGGAAGCTCGCCGCACAAAAGGAAGCACGAAGAGGGACACCGCGAGACGGAGACGAAAAGAAAGAAGCAAGGGGGAAAAAAAATGAATAACGAATATCTCGCGCCACCGCCGTCAACTGTTCTAATGAATATCATTTGCATATCTTCCTCATTACTTTGTCAACCCCCTTTCCAGAAGAGTTAACGGCTCACCCCTTTTTCCACCCGCACCATCGCCTTTTTTTTTGCTGGCAGTTTTTTTTCTCCCCCTTTTCACCCCTTCTATATTTCCCCTTCCCCTTCATATCCCTTGTCGTGAAGATCCACACTTCAAAACTTCCAAACAGGAAGCGACGAAGTACAAGAACACCATTTCATGATCCGTGGTTCGCCAGTTTCCAGAGACGTGTTGCCAAACGTAGACCGCGTTTCAATCCCTACCCACTTTCCCATAGACCACGACAAAAAGCCGTCGGGGTGACGTGACGGTGCAGAATTATTTGGAATATAAAAGTTAAAAAAAATTTTCTGGAAAAGACAAACTCAAACACGAAACCTAACATAAAGTTTAATTCGGCACATAAATTGTATCGTATCATAAACAAAAACAAAGGTTTCAATTATTGTTATTGATTGGACATAAAACAAAGTTTATTCTTTCGTTGGAGTCAGTGACTTTTATACTAGAAATTTTAAGCTTTAAAGAAAATACATCAGAATTCTGTTCATAGAAGCAAATGAAATAGAGCCGATGTAAAAAATTATTTCTATGATTAAGTATACTGCGTATTAAATAATGAAGAAATATATGTATACATCTGTTTTAAAGAAGAAAGTATTAAAAATAATATCACAAAACAATTTATAAAAATAAAAATTCCTTTCCTTAAAAAAATGTTGGTTACCAATTATAAAAGAGTAAATAATGTATTAAAAAAAACACAAAAATTACTTTGCATATTGGCTGTGAGCCAAGCAAGCAGGCAGATAGTCGTTTTTCACCCCACGCAGGCGAAACACGTTGTTGGGTAAAGAGCACTCTCTATGTGACGTCACACTTCCTCTTTCCTTTCCTCGGGCCATTCCAACTTCGCCCTCACCCCTTCTGTCCTTTTACTGCCGCGCACCACGAGGATATCAGTTAATGCTAATATGCATAATGTCGTCCTTTTACGGTCCTGAGTGCGTACAGTCGGAATCCCTGGAGGGGGCCGGGGTGGCTTTCCGTGCCGATAGAAGCCAGACGCCGTTCAAGCTGAAGCTTCCCTCGCGGTTTCAGCGCGAGTGGCGTGGCTTGGACGTGCTTGGCAAGATCCTGTGATGGCTGATCACTGCCTTCCGCTGCACGGAGGTCAAGGGGCAGCACGACACCCATACCTGCACGCAGGGAGGAAAAAGTTTTTTTTTTCGTGTAAAAAAATTAATAAATACATCCACCGACGATTGGGCCGGGTATCAAACCAAGTATCTCGGGCTAAGAAGCTCTGACCAATGGAGACAGTGTTTCGTTATTAAAGATGGTTTAAGACATACACTGTTTAATATTCTAATTAAAACGCGGTTACCGGAATTAATACACATCAATTATCAACTTCAAAAGAGCTTCACCATGTTGAAACATTGTTCTGTACTTACTTTAACAACAGGGGGAATAAAAGTTACAGTGTTTTAAGAAATATCTTGACACGAAACGCTTTTGAGATGTACAGCTGTCTGAACCTAACCGACCGATAGATATTATGGTAGTTACCGTGACAACCATGCAGGTAAAAGGATGATAGGTTATAACATATGGAAGGGGAAAGTATAAATATGTAAGTAAATCGATTCTAAAATTGTAACAAGAGAATGTCCGTTTGTTTTTTTGAAATAAGTATACTCATAAAATTTTTAACACAATTCAAAAAAGCTTTAAATATTTGTATATGCATTATTTCAGATGGACAAATGTTATGTTGAGTGTATTCTTGGCTTTGGCAGATTAAATCGTTGCCGATATAACAAAATAACCACGTCGTGCTAGCACTGCCATGCGGGTTTTCTATTGGTTCACATGTGCGTTCGAAGAATATCTTGTTTGTCCTTAAATACTTTACTTTCTAGCCATACCGCTGCTTAGCCCGAAAAAATATCAGGGTATTGCTTAAATTTTACCATTATACAAAGTACGCGATTAATACCAAAATTTTTAAGTTTAAATTTAGATTATGACATTTTTTACTACTTCCCTTTCATTTAATTTGGTTATGTGTACGAAATAATAAAATTAAACTTCCCCCTTGTTACATTTCATTAGAGAAACCTATATTATCTTAATATTTTAAAAACATTTGTGGAATGTAAAAAAAGGTATAAAATCTCTTATCTTACGTTTTAGTAGCTTAGTGTTTATGCTTAGAATTACAACATATTCCTCTATATCCACAAAGATCCCAATTTAAAAATTTATAAATACATATTTAGTAAATACTGTAATGTCCGTAGTAAAAATTAAAAAAAAATAATCCTATCCCATTTTTACTACTTCAGGTGTAAAATCTTTTTTTTTAAATTATATTCATATTAAATATTAATTTATGTGGCCAAATATGACATATGTAGTGTTCCAGTGGATAACATATATTTTTCAACCTCTACCTCCCACTTGATTAGCGAAGAATTATTGTTATAATAAAAAAAATCTTGTTTTGTACTTTCGCTGTTTAATATTTAAAATATTGTAAATGTGGTAAAAAATGGTAAAACCATGGTATGAAAACTCATTCTTCATATAGGTTATTCTTGCTCAGTTTATTTTAGTTCTTTATTGCCTGATTGATTTGGTAGAATATATGATCTACTATTTAAAAAAACGCATTCTCTTTGCATTCAATTCCGAAAATTGATATAAACACGCTGCGATGATACATATCGTTATAAAAATTAATCTTTTCCCTTTTCACAACATTTCAGGTCGAATTTCGATAAAAATGTAAAATCACCGTTTGTGCTTATATATACATTATCGTACTCAGTTTATTACATCCCTTTTAATTTGCTATTGAGGTATGATTTTTTATTGTAACACTAAACTTACATCCTTTTAACATGACTTCGTAATCAAATGTTTAAAACTATAAAAAAGGATTACGTAACTCATTATGTAATTTATTCATGTTCAGTTTCTTACCCTCCATTTGATTTGCTTCGGAGATTTGATAAATAACTTTATAATCTAACATTGGCGAACCAATTAAAAAAAACACTTAGCATTACTTATTTTGTAAGTTATGTATGCTCAATTATTACCAATCGTTAAATTGTCTTTAGTAGGATCTAAAGTTTCATACAAACAAAACTAAACCACTTTTCAATTTCTTGGCAGTCGAATCCCTAGAAAATAAGCAAGTTAATCATTTTGTAATTGTTATTGGTTACACTCTACTTTATTTTTAATGGAGATGTAGTATTTTTTAAATTTGACATCTTATTGAAAAATTAATAAAAAATACAATATATTACTTGCTATTTATGAACATTTTTTTCTTTCTAATACCTTACTTCTACATCTTGTAGATTTGAAAGAAGCGTTATCGTCTTAAAAATAAGTAAACCCCTTAAGCAAAATGGTAAAAAAAAGTTCAGTCTTATTATATTTAATATTTTTACCCAATATCAGACATCCTGCTTTGTTATTTTTAGATATATGATGTTTTTAAATAAAATAAATTTACCCCATTTTAACTTCCTATAATCTTGTATTAAAAAAAACGAAAAGAAACTCAATACATAATTCTATGTGGACGTTGTTCATCCTTAGTTTGTTGTCTTTAATAATAGTAAATTCGGTAGTATGTATGCATTATTTTTACTAAAATCAAACTTAAACCTGCTACATTTTTATGGTAAAAAGAGGGTTTTTTTATTTTTGGTACGTTTATTATTGATAAGCCGTATATATTATTTTGCTTCATTAGAAACGGATATATGATTAATTATTAAAATAACATATTTACCTTTTTTCACCTACTAAGGGGTGGAAAATTATGTTTTTTTATTTCTTGGAGTTTAAGTAAGCCAAAGACTTTAACAATAATAAAATGTTTACTAAAATAATTAAATTATATTTTGTTTGATTCCGGAACAATCAGGCACATAAAAATAGAAACAAAAAAAGACGAACTGACAAAAAAATTAAGAACACTATTTTTTTGAGTTCAAAATAATATAAATGGCCTTTTTAATATATTTTTTTAATTATTTCATCCAATCTAAAGAGTTTTACATCGAATAGTGTTATTATTTGTATAGATAAGTATATTTAACTTTCAAGTGAACATTATTTTAAAATCACTATCTAGTTTTTCCGTAGTTATCGTTATCATCTTATCGATACAGTAATGGAAAATTATTTCAAAATTAATTTTATTTTATGTATTATTGATACGAAAAAATATTAACTGTAACTTCATATTAGTAAATGTATCAGAATTTCAAATAAATTTAAGAAGCAAAATTTTTTCACCCTTATGAAGCAGTGGCCTATATGAATTCGTTCATGAGATTTGCTCTGTAAATTATTAAAAAAACTGAAATAATTGAAGAAAATTTGTACCAAAATGTAAATTGACGTAAATTAAGCGTTAACTTACGGAATAGTAGACCAAGTTCTCTTGGGAACTAATTTGTTTCTCGTGTTCATAGCCTCTACGTATTTATTATATACCTGTGCAAAATAAGGTTAAAAACTTCCAAAGCTGATTGAAGATTTATTCGGCACCGAATACTAAAAATTTCCTTTCCAATGAGAGCTGCGATCTTTACGTATATTTCCAGGGGCATTGAAACATATACGTGTGGGAACAAAAACTCCAGTCATCGACAGTTTCTCTTCAAAATTCTCAGTAGCCTACATCAAAAAACTCCTAATATTCGTTATCTCTAACATTTGAAATTGTTAGCTGAAAGTCTTATTATTTGAAAGTGTTGTATGGCCAAACTCTGTAAGCCTGGATAGATGCTACTAACTGTAAGCAGGAGGTTTTCCGGTTTCAGGTTTCAAGTAAAGTATTGCTGTGAATATTTCTTCGTCATAATTTCTCATGACACTGTCATTAAGTCAGAAAACCGTCGAATGGAATTTGTGTAACAACCTTGTCCAAAATGAATCATTGGCCTCTTGGTAGTAAATATTGAAGAGCCAAATATTTTTTGTAGTAAAATATCTGTATAAATAACTCAAACCTTCGTTATTTTTTAAAAATAAAAATCAATAGCGTATTTTTTAACTATTTCTTTATAGATTCGTCTAGTTTCACCACGAAGAAAAAACTTTTCTTCTTGCAATACTTCTCAAATACATGACGCAAGCAGTAATGTAACACAAATATAACATGCGAAAAGTTCCGATGATTACGTAAGTTATTTAATTTTACGTCCCAGTAAAATTGTTTTTTAAAGCGTACGTTTTTTTTACAAAAAACTCGGGTTATTTTTTTCAGTTATTTATATTACTTCTTTATACACTTTTATATCAATGTTAACTTGTAAAGTTTAAATTAATTATAAATACGTTGGTTGGAACTAATAGATACGTACATATATAAATTGCAACTTTTTTCATTCTTGAAGACGAGTCGACTTTGTTTATTACTACAGTTTGTAATTACTTTTGCACTGTCGACACAAGTACGTTTTAAAGCGTATGCTATTAAAAATTTGAGGTAAACTTTTTTTTTTATATTTACACACCAATCACGAGAATTGGCGTTTTCATATCAAAGAAATGTATGCCTCTTAGAACTAAAACTATTAGTTCGGCAAAACCCATGGCAAAGTAAAAGAGAGGGAGAGAAAAAAAAACATTTCCAATATAGCACTCGCACAGCAAGAGCGGAAGAGGGGTAAAAATTTAATAACATTTGGCGAATGGGTGGACATGTTTTGGCCCCGCAGAAAAATAAAATAAGAGAAAAAACAGGCCGAGGGGGCGGTGGCATTCGATTCCTTGAGCATTCTTTCTGTGTGCGGGTCGTGATTGGTGGACTGGAGACGTCAAATAAACGTAAGAAGTCAAGCCGAGGACGTGAGCAGTAGCGAGAGTCGGGTTGGAGAGACCTTTCCCCCCTCCCCCTGGTCCATGGTCCCCCGTCTTTGACTTCGGGCCGGGACGCTGAAATATCGGGCAGAGTGACTTCCCTTCGGCCAACACTGAGCAGAGGAAGAGACAGAGCTCGGAACACGCCACGTTTTCCTTCTTTTTTTTTTCCTTCGAGGCGAACAACAACCTCGCAACATCCACTTCCTTCCATCCCTCGTCGCCGACAAAAAGAAAAGTGTTGTTCAGAAACCCTGGGCGGTTTGGAGGAGGGGTTGAGAGGTAGGCAACAAATCGACACAACCAGCGAAGCATCCTCAATTGATCACCTGGGGAAGCTTCGCCGAAGTGGGAAAGAGGAATAAATACACAGACCATCTGAAAGATTGGAAAAAATAATATATTGAAATTTTCCACACGTCGTCAAACGAAGCTAAAGAAGAAATAGTCGATGTTCTGGATTTTTATTCATATATTTCCTTTTAATATCTACAGTGAAAAGGAGTTATATTGGTTTTGAACCCTCTAAATAGAATTAAAGTTTAATATATATTGAACTGCAAGTATGATATAGTTAAATATTTTTCTCATTTTTTTACTTAATAACATAAATCAAGGATATTTGCGAAGGAATCGGTTGTAGTAAAAAAAATTCATCCCACCGTTTGCTATAGTAATTTTTTTTTGGGGAAAAACCAAAAAACACAAAACATTATTGCATGTTATGGAAATAAGAATTTTAGAACAAAACTTTCATATCTTCTTGAGTAAATATACTATAAAATCCTTTATAATTTATTGTAAAATTCCTTTACATGATCTAAAACTCTTGGCTAAAACTATTTTTAATAGACGAGGGGACAAAAAAACACAGAGGAACCAAAAAAAAATTGCAAACTTTTTCTACGAACACTTTCAAATTTTTTACAACTTATTTAAAACCTAAATATTGTCTTCAACCTTTATCCTAAACAATTTTTTGTAAGGCCACCTATCATAGCATGGATTAAAAAATGTGTTTTAAAAGTATAATCTTTAAGATTTATAGAATTTTTTTATATATTAAGCTATGCTCTAAAAACTTAAATATTTGTGAAAAAATACCGTTATATTAAAATACCGTAAAATTATTGATAATTTAATCATATTTTTTAATTTCTGGCTTTATGGTCGGACATAAAATCAGTTTTTTTTTTTTTCAAGCAGGATAATGCATACGGCTTTGGCTGCTACTGTATCATTTTATACGAATACATTGAATCTGCCGGTGCCGACCACAATAAACAATTGCAAAACGGTGGTCGCTGCGGAGTGTTTACATACTGTCACGGAGGGGGGTGGGGGGTTAGGTGTGTGATGCACGTCGCTGCGTAATTCGTCGTGCGTCCACCGACAGTTCGCACGAGCGGCGACGGCTAGAGCGAACGTTCGCTCGTCTGCCCGTAGCTCTGGGGGTCGGCTGGAGCGGGCCGATCAACTAGTCCTTCCCCCTTCCACCTCGCGGGAGAGAGAGAGAGGCGGCGGCGCTAGTAATCTGTTTGTTGGGACCTCGGCGTGTCTTATCTCTCGACCCTTGCCGCCTCGTTCTCACCCTCCTGCCCTCGCTCGCGCCTCCTCGACACAACCTCTCCGGTAGTTGCGATCACTGGTACCACGGTCTTGGTGGTAGTCTGTCCGCTCCCCTTCCCGCCCGCAGACTTCCCCCCTCTCCAATCTCCGCCTTGACACGTTCCACCCCCGGGAGTGTGGGTAGGGAGGGAGGGGAGTAGGGCTAGGTCCCGGGGTCGAACCGGACCGACGACCGGCGACTGTGGTCGGCGAGCGTGTGTGGTCACCGCTCCCGCGGCTGTCGTGTCGAGAGCGTGGTTCTTCTTCCGTCGGGTGTCGTGACCCGTGCTCAATACTCCAGATAAAAAAAAAATGTTATGCTTAAATTTCGTCAAATGCTAAGTTATGCTTAAAAATAAATCCTTAAAATTACATACACACAAAAGCTTCTAGAATCATAATCAAACAAACAATACTTGGATTAGTGCACGGAAGTACTTCTTGAATTACAATAACTTACTCATTAAATTTACTCATTTGAACGTATACTGAAAAAAAACTCAAGCCATAAATTTTAAATAAATTAATGTCCTATCTTTTATCACTGTAAAGTTTTTATTTAAACACACATGACTCTACATTATATTCTTCGGAAAAAATTACGACAACTAAGTACTAGTTAAACAAAAAGTTATCCTAGTTCTATTTCCTAAGTTCCTTAGTTATTTTGTTTTTTGTCTATGATATCCGTATCGTAGCTGGATTGACGCAAGCTTTCATTCCAGTCCCGTGTAAGACAAATGTGCAAAATTTGATTGTCCAAATAAGACACTACTTTTGTCTATGTGAGTATAATTGTCAACAAAAATTATTTGCCAATTAAAAATTTGTCATTACCGTTTGCAGCAACACCGTTTAACAGAAAATCCAAATTTAGTTCAAATTTTATTGTTCAGTTTTAAGTTAAATTTTTTATATAATTTTGGTGTAAATCCTACAATATTTTTTTGCACATGTAAGTGCGATTGTGGTGCTACATAACCGAGATGCAGGTAAATTATGAAGTACCTATTAATTCTGTAACATTTAGCAAACTTCTGGATCATTCTAGAAACATCGGGAACATTGTGAAAAATCAATGTACATAACATCGCATGTATTTTCCCATATTCCAAAATACCAACATTACCGATACCACTTTTCTCAAATTCCATTCAGGGGAAAGAACTCTAAGGTTTTTATTTAAATTCATCCAGCATTAAATAATTTAGAACGATTTTTATACTATGGCTACTTAGGTAGTTACTAAATATTTTACCTTCAAGTACTATTAATCATAGATCGCACTATTATGCAGCATGAAAGTTAATTTTCGACTATTATGTAATATTATATTTTTTTAATTAAATAAAATTGTTTGGTGTGTGCATGTTACGATATTTATGGTTTTTATTTTTATTTTTATTCTTGTTTTATCAATTCCTTGCAGTAGTGATTTGATTTTAAAAAATTGATTCAAATTAAAGAGTATAGAAAATATTTAAAATATTAAAAAATTTAATAAATTAAATTTTGTACCTATAAGGTAGGAATGAAATTTGCGGTCCTTTAACCTCTGTTTTTCACATTTTGCAGAGATGGTTAGTTGTATCAAAAATGGTCTCCGTAAAAGGATTTAGACAAAATTTACAATGTTTTTCTGTTTTTCTAAAAACCTTTCCCATTTTTACCTATTTTGTGGATTTTGCCCCTTAAAGAACTCAAACGAGATTTCCATCATTCTTTGGAAGTGATCTGTGCAGAAATACGGCTGTTATCGTGTACGTAACTATGTGAATTATATATAATTACACACTTTCGAGTTTACAACTGTTTTGGGAGTCTATGGATCATGAAACTAATAATTATCTAAAAAAAAATCCGGAAGTCGCGCCATGGTAACGGCTACAATTGTAGTCTTATTTAGAAATACATCTAAAAGATACATGAAAATGCAACCACCTAAGCGGAAGAGGTCAATCCATTACAACAACAATAAATTAGCTTCGTCAGTTACCCTTTACTTGTATCTGAGGTGTACAGTAGCTCGTGAAATAGCACACCTATTTCAATAACTAAATGGCGAGTTTTGGAATAAAATTTGTAAAAAAAATTACACCCGAATGGTCTATGATAATTGCGGGACTCGTGGACGATTTTCTTTATTTTCTCTTTCAGCTGGTAACTTTCGTGTAATTTGAAAGTTTATTTTTTAAAGGCTCTAAACAAGACAAAATAATTTCCACTTGCTCAAATGTTTTTATACATACACATTACATTTATCTTACTGTATGTGTCTCGAAGATACCCAAAAACACTCACGTGGAATTTTCTCTAGCATTCAATTCAAACACTAAACAAAGAGTATTTAGAAATACAATATTTTCATAAAACTCACAGGAGCACATGAACTCATAAAAACTTCAAGACCTTTAAATAAGATGAAAGTTATATTTGGGAGATAATTTTAATTGAATTGTTATATGAGTGAATACTTTTAAACTCACATCCGTAATTCATATCCCACTTTTTTGTTCACAGAGATATGGCAATGGTGTGACTCGGCCGATAGAGGCGAGGCGAGATTGCAATGGTTCTCCGTTGACTTCCGCGTTATGGAGTTGGAGATACAACACATCTCTCAGTCCTGTACGCGGGAAGGAAGTTCCACACAAAGCAAAGAATCTTCAACCTGGATGGGAATCAAACCCAGAAAAACTGGTTCGCCTGCCAGAAGCTCCAAAAACTAAACTAACGTAGAGGCATGTCTTAAAAAACATTTTTTAAAAAGTTCAAAATGAATTCAAGTGATCACTTTTTGCAATAAAAAACTGGCACGTTAGATAAATGCTATTTATTTTGCATTCTAGCGCCATTTTCAGTACTATTATTTTAGCAGGGAAACAAAGTTTATTTAATTTTTTCTGCAGGCTATCTACAAATTATGTATATTGCTTAAAACACGCCAGGAAAAAAGTGACAGTAAAACACAGAAATTAAAATTAATCTGAAGACTGATCTACAAGCTATCACAATATTTTATTAATGGTTTACATTCCAGAGGGAAAGCATTATAATATTGCATTTGAAATGTCAAATACTTCTTCCGAAAACTTTAAAGTGGATATAGACTTTGTATAAATACATCAAATGTAAACGGAAAACTTTATGAAAAAATATATTTTAAAAAAGTAATATTTCTCAATATAGGTTTTGATGTAAACAAAATTTTAAATTATTATTTCTAGTTCAATTGTATTTCCAGGTCTCATAATGGACATTCTTGTTATCCATGTTTTCGTTCTTTAAACGGCCGCCATTTCGTTTCATAGGTTTTAAGCTTAATCTGTTTTCTTTTATCAATATATTCTCCTAAAGGGATTAGAGGTGATGTATTTCACAGCCTTTGATTACAGTGTGCCTGCTGGTTCGCACGCGCGGAAGGTAAAGCGCCGTCAGACCGCTCCACGCTGCTTGTGGGATTAAACAATAATGCCGCGTGAATAATGTCTGAAAGGGAAATTATGCGCTAGTCTTTGCGGCCCTGTAGCGAAGCGCTGATACTGCTCCCGCAGTGTTTGCGGGCGCGTTATGGCCTAGATGAAAAGGGAGGTTAATAGAATACCGCGACAAAATCGTCGCTTTATTTGGCAACTATAGATTGTCCGCTGCGTGGCCCCCCTCCTTACCATACACTCTCCCATTCCCCATTCCCTTTTTGCCACGCAATTGTTCCTTTCGAAATCCGCGCTTCCCTTATCACATCGTTCTCGCCCCTCGGACCAAAGACAGAGAGAGAGAGAGAGAAAGCGTGGCTCAGAACAGACTGACTCCCCCTACTATGATGCCGTGAATGCGGGCGGGACGATTAACACACGTAAATGAGAAGGAAAGATGGGGGACTTTGTACCTTTCCCATCTCGTCCCTTTGCCGCTTCTCGGTTCAAACCCTTTTCACTTCAAGAGTTTTTGGGGGGTGGGGTAGGGGGTGGTAGGTGCACTGTCGGCAGGGAGAAGGGCGTGTGCACTTATGACTCGTCTATGTACAGGTCCCTCCCAAGTCCTATCTCTCAGGGACACAAAAGGCTCATCCCTGAGGGACGCCAGAGGTATACTTATCATGTCACTTCTTCAGCGCTCTGAATCCACTGTATTCTCCTTCCTCATTTATATTCAATCTTATGTTGAAAAAACATGAGTGCGATTCAGGAGAGAAAAAAATTGGAAGTATTTTCCGTAAATAATATTAATGGCACAGGATGTATTAATGACATATATTAATAACCCACTTGGAGTAAAGAGGCATGATACACAGGAAAACGTTATATGTACCATCACAAAAGATTCCTTTGGAAACCAGTTGCCACGAATAAGTTTGTACTACTACAAGAAAGATATTGTAACTTTGTACAACGCATGGCTATCGTTATTTTTGTGTAAATGAAATACTTTTTTTTATATAATACGGAGTGTTTATTACGAAAATTGGCGCATAGTTGAACTTTTTAATCGTTTTTTTATTTAAAAAGAGCGCGTGTAACTAAAGTATATTTGATAGAATTGAAACTTCTTTGGAAATTCAAACCTCGTCTCGTAAGTATATCGTAAAGTGTAAAATGGTAGATAAAGAGAGAGAGAGAAAGAAAATATTTTCTAAAAATAAAAAAAAAACTGGGTTGGTTTTGGGTGTCATTTACATTTCAAATAATTAAGAATCCTAAACTTTTTTATTTATTAGAAATTTCATTATGGAAACAATTAATATTTCACCCAAGGAATTCGTTTGATTTTTTTATCTAGCATATTCTTATTTGGACTGCACATATTTAAACGCTCGTGGCCTTATAATAATACGATATGTGATTTAGTTAATTCAAAATTGAAAAGAAAAACATTAAAATAAATAACTAAATATTCAATAATTTGACATTATTTTGCCATAATATGCATATTAATGTGCGTAGTTAATACAGGAAAGCTATTCAGGGAATGGTTAACAAAAATTTAAACAATTGGATGTACTGGGACAACACAAAGCATAAATGACCTGACTAATAATCCGAACCCAGTATTATTGCTAACACTATTTTGTAGTGACTCAGTTGTTTCCATTTAAATGTGCAAATGTACAAATATTTGTAAATTGACATGAATATTTTTGTTTTGTTTAAAAAAAAAAAAATTAAAGTATACATTGACAAAATTCAAACTCGTTTATGTAGTTACTTCTGTTGGGGGGGATGTCTCTACTATTGCATTACAAGCCGAAATGTTGTCAAATAGGCACGATTTTAATAGGCTTACAGTGTTGGGCCCTAAAAGATTCTGACAGACTACAAGCCACTCGGGTACAGACTATGTGCTAATTAATTTGAACCATGTCATAGAACCAGGACCTTCACCACATTGCTGGGAGAGTTAACCACCACGATCTCTGATCATTAAGAGTATTTTCCGAACTAATAATTTTTATAAAAATTCTTATTCACTGTGTAAAAAAAACACTTCCAAGACGGTTTAAGTTCGTGAAAAAAGACTAATGTTTAATTTGGTGTTTTTTTTATTTTTTAACTTATGACTCTTTGGTAATTTTTTGTCCCCAATAATACTATTTACTCATATTCATTTGTTTAATGTGGCAGACCAAGACGACACAAATTAACGCCCATTATTTACTCGAGACTTGAACCCAGGACCTCTTCGCTCCGAAAGCAGGCTTGCATCCAGCTGCCTTACGGAGATCAGCTGTCGTATACGGGCAGCAACTTTCCTTCGTCTTGAACACATCTTGCTGGCATTGCGTAAGATTGCCGACTGTTTCGAGATTTATTTTATTAAAGGTGAATGAAAAAAATTGCATTATAATCACGTAGCATAGCAACATTTAGAAATAAAAATTAATTTACATAGCTTGTTAATCTTTAAAGTATTAAACTTAATTGTGTCAGACTCCACGCTGGGCACCTTAAAGGTGATGAAACCTTGCCTTTTTTTTTAATTTACCAATAATTGCTGTAAATAACATTTACGTTTTTTTTTTCATTTCATATTTATTAAAGTTTTTTTTTTAAGTTTTGGTTTTGGAATTAATACCTAGGCACCATCATGCGACCAACGAGGATCAATAACTGATCGTTACTCACGTGTTGACTTCAACAAGTTTCCGAAAATAGGTCCCTTATTGCAAGCTGTGACTCACGTGAAAAAAGTAATTCATATGGCGGGGTATCGTCCCCTTAAAGCGACAGTGGTCGGCAAACTTGAAGGGGGGTTAACAATATTGGGGGGGGGGGGGGGGGTTTTCAACGAACCACTGAAAACGAACCGCCGGCGTATTCTTCTTCATTTTAAGAATAAGTCTGAGGGGCGAGGTCCGTGGAAGCCTGATGGCCTCTTTCCTTCCTGGACCTCTCTCCCTCCTTTTGCAGACGTCCTCCCCTTCTTCCGTCCCTCCCTGCAGTCCCCGGCTGCGGCGGGAGGGGTCCGACAAAGGAGGTCGGGCGGTATCTGGCGGTGAACACGCGGCGAGCCATAACAATAAGCTACACTCTTAATATCCGGCGGTGGCCCCTGGGAGACCAGAGACCATACACCAGAGGGCCGACTGGACACGTAGGATAAGAGATGCGGCCGGTCGGGGGTCTCGAGGAGGGAAAAAAAAATATCAGGAGGGTGAGCTGGAGGTCATGAGGAGGAGGGGGGGAGAGTGTTCGCAAGGGAGAGAGTGGCGAGGGCGTCGCGGATGTATGCTTTCTCGCGGGGCGTTGGTGGGCAAGGGGGGAAGGACGAGCGGAAGAATCTAATATGGGAACAATGTGGTTCGACGACGCCCGGCGTCCCATAATCCTACAAGCCCCACCCCCCCCCCCCCTTCCCACCTTCAAAACACATATCCAACCTCCGAGAGACGTCACCGAGAAGCGAGTGAACCCTCATAGCGCATATTACTATCCAGACGGCTTTATCAAGGCTTCTGGTGAGCTTTCTTCCCGCCATGGGTTTTATAATATACGTAAACTTTATTGACACTTCCAAATGCCCGTCAATTTCACTTTCAACACTGCACGTTTTCACAAAGATATAGACAATTTTTTTTCACTCATTTTTTGTTTTGTTTAAGATTATTCAAGTATTTTTTGTAATTGTGTATGTATTTTATTTTGGATTAAGTATGTTTATTAATGATCTTGTAGTTCCTGGCGACACCAACTTAAAATTAAAATTTTTGAAAAAAATAAGCTTAAAAGTTTCCATATTTTCTCTTGAACATACACTTCAAACGTTGTCATACATTTTAAGATTGAATTATTAAAAAGATTTCTATATTATGCATAATATTGCAGTAGTTTTGGTTAAAATTTAAATTAATACTAGGTTAAAGGTTTTTCGTGTGGCTTTCGATGCAAATTATCATGTCAAAGCCATTCGTTTAGTGCGTACAGTATTTTAGATTTTCTTTGTACATAAGTAATCAGATGCAATAAAGTGCACAATAAATAAAAAACTTTGATAAAAGTAAAATTATTTAATAAACAATCTACGAACGGAACTCTTTGTAGCAAAATGAAGTGAAAAGTTTCATTTATTCTAGAATTTTCAGGTTGTATTAAAAATATTTTTGTGAGATTTGTGAGCAACATTTTTAGTGTTTTACAAGAAGTAACGTTTTATATCTTACGAATATAGATACAGATTTCGTACAAAATGTTTCAGTTAAATTTAGCAAACTACTTTGAAAAGTAGACATAAATTGCTAATTAATTTTATTAGATAAATTAAAAAAAAACTTTCATAGCCTACCGCAAAAATGTCACAAGTAATATTATTTCTGTTACTGGAATGTGAAGGACAATTATTTATTTACTTTAGCAAACACTATTAAACGACTAAATTTGCAAACATTTTCTAGCAAAAACATTACCATCTTTTTAATGTGATGAATAGAAACTTATAAGTTAAAGGCAAAAAAAATAATTCGTTGGTAATAATTTTATTCTTAAAAAAATTATATATTTGTAATTTATAATATCTTACTTCAAAACCTTTTTGTTTATTATCTGCAGAGTGTTAAATTGTTTTGAGAAAACTTTTAATGGCAAATGGGATTAAGTTATGTGATTTATTCTTATAATATTTCGCTATTAATATTTTGTACGAGAGTATTTTTTCTGCTAAAATTGTAAGTAAAACATTTATACTTCTATTTACAATTTAAAATTTATTTTTCACAATGTAAGTATCCTGCGATGAATTTTCCTCGTGACATTATCAATTTAATTAACAAATGGATTTACACGTTGTGATATAAAAATGATGTGATTAATTGGTGAGCCACTAGATAAAGTGGATGTAACAGAGAAAGACATATTTTGTAATATTTAATATTATTTACTTAATTTGACCTCAATTTAAGTAATTTTTTTTTGGGTAAACAAATAGCTTCTTAAAGGAGATACTTTTCAAAATATTAATTTTTTAGCCTTATATCAGTTAGTCTATGACCACCAAAACCTTGTATTATTTCGAACGCAATGAGAAATCGTACCTCAAATTTATATTTATCCATTCCATATGTGGAAACATATCGTCGAAGCTCATGATTTAGCCTCTTGGTCTCACAAACATATTAATTACAATCTGAACCTTCTATAATAAACGAATCTTGTAAATTTCTTTTGCTGCAAAAGATTTTGTTTCGTAGATTGTTTATCATGCAATTTTATTTAAATCCAAATTTTCCATTTAATGAGCACTTTATTACACCATCATTCGTTAATGATATAAAGACTAAATAAGCTTTCCCTCGCTATTTTGAAGGTTATTCATGTTGTTGGGTTATATCATCACTACGCAATGTTTACAAAAAAAGTTTTTTTTCTCTCTGCGTTACATGACGTCTGGCAACCATCACAGTGCAATAAAAACAGTGACTCGACCACTTCTTTCCAGCGCGTGAGAAATAAACCTCCTTCATAAAAGTTGCAGCAGGATTTCTCCGCTATCGCTGATCCCACGACAGCTGTATTCCGGCATGTCTCAGGACAAAGATTAAAGAGAAGGGAAATCTCGGGGGGGGGGGGGGGGGGGGGGTGGTGGGTGTGGCGGATATCATTTTTTCTTTCGGAACAAAGTCACATCGAGTGAGGAAGAGGGTAGTTGGTATTTATTTCTCCCCTCCACTAACGTACAAACACTTCCGTGCAAAATAAATAAATGAAGTTTTGAACGAGTGCACTTTTCATTTCTAAGTATAACAAACTAATAATAAATTTACGTTACTCACAACAGTAATACACTAAAAACCTCTGCTATTTACAAAATTAAAAATTTCATAATCCTTAAAACACAATTACTTTGAAATAAACTGTGGAGTACGTGGTGGGCCCTATTGTGAACTCGTTAAATAAGGTTAAAAACCTTTAAAACTTCAATAAAATGATAAATCATATACAACTTAATTTTCATAGTAATGTACATATCACGTAAATTAATGGAAGCTTTATGCCAACAGCGAGTTGGTTTGTTTCAAACTAAGAACCAGCTTCGAAGCAGGAAGTGTTCTCTTTTAATAAACAATTCGAAAAAAAAAATCAGAAAATGCCTAAATTATTGTATTGCTGTAATTGTTCATTCTATATAATTGTGTTTTACATATTTAACCTTCAATGGATAAAAAATTCCAAATCATATTACGTTATCGGTTTCAATATCTTCTGTACTATTATTTTAGCTAACTTTATGAATAAAGGTTTCAATAAATATCTACAAAAACAGTAACTCTGTTCTTTATAAGTAACGATTAGAATTTTTTTCGTTGAATGAGCGCAGTAATTTTATTTCATAGCTATAAAGTGCTCAGTGGAAAAAAATATTGTTAGCTACTTTTGTGAGTTCGCGTTAATTTTTACTCGTTGGAATATTGTTTTTTCAAAAACTCTAAACCGTTTGCGCTCTCACAATAACAACGCTCACTCGCGCAAGTAAAATCCAACGCCATTTTTTATCTGATGCTCAACCCATCTTTCCGGTTTCCGGGTCCCGTTTCCGCGTCACGTGATACAACTCATTTCATGCGATACCGCACGACTCGTTCCCCTGCCAACTAACTGTACATTGTTCCGCCACTGGTCCGTCGGTGCATGATTACCATCGAGTCCTGCGTGCTTCTGTCATGCCAGTTTTATACGGTTTAATATTGCGTTATAAACGTCAATTTACATATTTATATATAACTACTGTATTATTCTTTTATTACGAAATATCATCGACTAAAAATAAACTTAAAACGTTTGGAAATATTGTCTTTAACATGATACACAAACCGGGACGCTACTAAATTTATCATCACAAAATTCTCAATTTATTAAAGTTGACTACAGAATAAACTATTATCTGCATTCATTTTTTGGCTATACATTTGTGTATAATTTTTATAATATGTTTCGCAATGGGTGCAGAGATGGTTTAAATACACATTTGGAGGGTTTTAAAAGGATTCGAATCACGATAAGAGAAAAATAAGGGTCGTAATTATTGTAAAATCCTTAACACCACATTTTTTTTAAATCTTTTTCAATAATTCAATAAATATTTTGGCGAAAAAAAGTATCGTAAATATTTCATACAACCCGAGAAGAGGAATATTAAAAAATAGGAAGTTTCTTTCTCCACAAATTTTAAAATACTTAAACAAAACAAGTATTTGGACATACATGAAATAGCAATAATTGTACACATGTGTTCAAACAATGCTACACATTATAGACGTAGATGCTTTCTAGCTGTCATGTCTTGCTGTTTGTAAAACAATTTTAAGAAAGTTTTTTAAACGGACTTTCGAAGTTGAATGCCAGTTCAAAATGATCGATTTCAAAAGTTATCGCATAATAATCGTGTGTTTGCGTTTGCCGCTTACAGAATTGAAGACGAGCTTAGTGACAGCGTGCATGTCAAACTTTTCTGTCATGTTTTCCCCTCCCCCTTTCTCAAATAATATTCTCAAATAATTAGTTCACGCGACAATCCCACCTACTCTCGAAAACCAAATTTGCAAACATAGACTACCGATGTATACAGATCAAGTCTAATTATATTTAACCAATACCAAGAATGGCCTGGATTTTATTTATTAAAATACTGCCAGCCAAAAGAATATATAACGAACAGGCAGTACTTATATGATTTTTAGGAAATGTGAGCAAGTCTTTGAGTCCTCGCTAGAGATGTGTAACATCTAATCTCGGCCACGAAAAAATTCGTTTGTTCTCACTTTGCAAATACATTGATTATACGAAAATCCAACACAAAATTATCATAGAGTTCTTTAAAACAATGCTGAGCGGGATATAAATATATATATGCAAATTGTGTTTTTAACTACGAGAATCAAACGCATATTCCACACCCGTCGCTAGAATTCGCTGCCGGAGCAGCTACATCAACTGACGAATCATTCGACTTGCAGAGCGAAATTTTAAACTATAAATGAAACGGCTCCGATAAAAGCGAAAACGATTTAAAAAACTTATTCCTGGCTTTTGACCTGATTCTGACAAGGAATTCTATTCAAATACTGCCCATCTTGTTAAAATTCATAAAAAATTAATACTTTAAAGTTTATCTTTTTTTTCTGAACTTTGGTTTACAACATCCGCAACAGATGGAAAAACAGTGTTTGCTACACAAGTCCATTCCTTGACTTCCTTCGAATTCACGAAATGTTCCATATACCGAAAGCTAAAATGTCATACATAAAAAATAATCAATAATTAAAAAATAAATTTAAATAAAACACACAAATTCGAAGATTTAACAAAGATTTCCAGAGAGCCAGTAACATTCACGTAAAAATAAGTTAATATAACATAAAACTACTACTTAATTAGAGCAGAAATAAAAAAAAATTGGTGTTATAACATTTGTCAAAATAACAACCTGTCTTTGTTTTTAATGAAGTTACTGATAGTATGACACTAATTATTGAGACAAGAAGCTGGCTTTTCTCGCTGCATTCGTTTTATTTCAAGCTTTACAGATACAAAAAGACGAACACTCAATAAATTACTGACATAATTTATCTTGTTTTACTACATTTATTACTAAAAAGAAGCTAAAGAATATGATATGATCGTGGTGATCTAAATATCGAATTGTTTCTGTGGATGTATTTTGGAACTTTCACGGATTCATGCTCTCTGCCTCAATGCAGTCATAAATAAAAAAAATCTTTCATAAAAAGAAAGTGCGCATCTGAGGAAGCACGTCTTACTTTTAGAGATTGCGGATACTAACAGAACTGTCATATTTAGCTCTCTTTTTCAGTTGTTTTTAAAAGAAACATTATTAGGTGAAATTATTAAAATTTAGGCATGCAAAGTGCAGTGATGACTCATAACCATAAAAGCGCGCAATCTGGACCCGCCATTACCATGTAAGCATTAGTCTCTGGTGCAGGCGGCTGTTCGTAAGTTAAGGTGATTTTTTTCCTAAGCAATTAGATAGCAGAACAAATCGTAGTTGTATAAAGGTCAATGCTAGAAGATTGCTCAACAGCCTGAAAGAAACTCGCAAGAAATAATCAAGAAAGTTGAAATCTTAAAATGCGGGTGTTTTAGGTAAAGATCTTAAAAAACATCAGCTATAGGAAATGCAGCGGAGAATTGCACTATATCCGAAACATATTTTTCTATCCATAGAGAGAGTAGTCGGTTTTTTTAGACTGCAATTATTAGCATGGCAAAGATAACAGGGAAGCATACAGTTTACAGGCATGTGAGTGTAAACCACGACTGTCGCGAGTTAATTGCTGGAAATATTTTATAAGAACTGTTTAATAATTTATATTTAAATTTAAAAAAGATTTTTAGTTAAGGATTGCACTTATTTTATTTTGGTATAGTTTGTAAGTAATACATTTTCGTTAGGAAGTATTTATTTTTAAAATAATGATTACGAGCGTTGAGTTTATCAGGAAATGTAAGATTTTAGTGCCAATTACCGCACAAAGAAATTACCGAGGTGTTTTATAAAACAGTTTTTTTAGATTATTATTTTATCTTGCCTTTTAACTCTTTTACGAGATTATTTTATACAGTTTAGAGTTTCACGTACGTTGTCAAAAAGAAATGAGAGAGTGATCTTAAAAAAATATACGTTAACGTGTGGGTGGCTTGTGTCGTGGACGGTGAAACGATAGGAGGGAGTAGGGGTGTGGTGAATGGCGAATGAAAGGAGGGGAGGAGAGAGTTGGCTGGCATTCGGCGGCCGGGACTGATCGCGAGCGGTTGGCTCGCTGTGCTTCGTACCAGATACTAAAGCGGCGTACATGCAGGAAAGATATTCAAGACGAAGGCACTGGAGCGTCACGCAACAAGAAGCTACGCCCGGCATTGCTGTGTGTGTGTGTGTGTGTGTGTGTGTGCCTTGGCACGCCATTCGGACCGGCTCACATGAGCTACAGGTTTCACGCAGTATTACACAATACACTGAGTGGTTTTGGCAAAGGGCTGAAGGTTTACTGTGTTTCCTACGAGAATCATCGTTAAGAGTAAATTTGGACCGTGTCGTATTTTCCTGGTGAGCACGGCGAAGCTAAAGAACTGAGTTGACCCAATAAAACTTCTCCTGCGGCGCCGAGTTGACCTTTTATTTTTTTAAACAGTGTTTTTTTTTAAACATGTGTTAACGTCATTTGGATTTAAAACTTTATCCAATACAAAGACTGTTATCCGCGCGGTTCTAAGAAATCAAACTCCCGTTAATCGCGTAACATTAACTGAGTTTTGACAGGTTTATGAAATTGTTAAGCTAAGACTCGGGTCTGTTTTAGTAAAATATTTAATAAGTGGTTGTTATTTGGCTGGTAATAAAAGCCGGTTCTTTAAATTATTGATATTTTTTGTTTATTATTAGGGCTTTTTTTTCTTATGAATATAATTTTTTTAGGTGATAAACCTGATAATTTTAATATCTAGTCATTTTAGTAAACATGTACTTTATCGTCCTTTTTTTGTTTTTACATATTGTAAATCATATATGAAGAGTGCACATATGATGAGTAATTGTTTGATATGTTTATGTAATATTTACTGCGAAGTGGTTTTTCCATGCTTATGCCTAAAATGTATTACTTTTAATGAAAAGTGTGAGCTAAATAAAAATAATTTAGAGATCAATTTTAGAATTATTCCAACTCGTCTCCTTCAGTTTCCTGCTCTGCTAAATTTCGTTTTGGGAATTTCGGGGCGGGTAAAGAACAGCGTGGTTAGTATTGGTTTTAATTACCAAAAAATAATTTAATTTATGTATATACTTCTCTTCGCTACTTCTAGCTGGTCCTTCACGTTGTGGCAAAGTCCCAGAAAGTCAGTCTTAGGCTACAAGAGCCACACCCGAACAGTTCCGAGGCTCTCCGATGAAATATAATCGTTCGTAAAAAACACCATATTGCAAGGAATTTATATATTTTACAGTCATATAGTATTTTTAAAACGCTTACCTAAGCTAACCAAACTTTCATTTAAGTTACGATAACCTTAACTAACCCGGAAAAAATAAAGACCAATTATTTATTACACACACCGAACCTCACCTAACCTAACCATTTATCTCTGAGATCTTCGTAACTGTTTGGGTTGTGGTATTGGCTTTCATGTCTATGAACTGTCGGCTATCCCAGATAAAGCTGAGACCACAATCAAAAAACATAAGCGAGTTCATAGAAGGCCATGCTATGAACACGACATGTGCAATGTTTACAATTGAAATCTTACTGTTAATTATAGCCAATGAAATTCAGCAATGTATCCTTTATCTGTTGGTAATTTCAGTTGGTAACTTTATTAACTACCAAATTATTATCCCGTTACATCTGACCATTTATTTAAGAATATAGTTTTTCAAAATTAGTATTTATTTCGGTAATTTAAAATGTTTAGTAAACCATTCTAACCCCGATTTTATTTTACTTATAATCTGTTTTTTATTGATTTCTTGTGACTTTTTACAAGCAGTAGCATTAGTTAAACTTTAAAGCAGGAATTACACATGAGCGTTATATTATCTCGACAAGTTCTTGCCACAATATGATTGCTAAATAAAGACAGTTCTCTAGTCCCACCAAAATGGCATCTTATCTACTCTCATCGGCTGTTGCGCCATGCGTCCGTAAAAGAAATATAATAAATATTCGTTTCCCTCCTCTGCACATGACACAATCTCCCATTCACACCGTCCTATGCGCTAGCTGTTGTGGATCAGTAGGTTCGAAAACATGGCGGTAAACTCTTGTGCACACGACCTACTGTTACTGTTATTGTAATTTTTATTTTAATTTACGGGTAAAGCTTTACTCACACCCACTCCTTCTATTAACCTCCATGGCCAACACACACGCTTTTTCCAGATCTGTTGGCGAATCAGACTTTCAATGATGGGGCCGCAATTTACTTTACTTGTCGCAGCGTTCGCGCGGGCTCCGTCGCCATCAGCGCCTGCAAACGCGCGTGCTCTCTGCCGGCACGTGCTGACGACAAGTGCTGCGGCACGTGGGGGGGGGGGTAACCCCCCGTATGAATGCTCGGGTCGGCGCTCGTGCTACGCTCACCTTCGCCAGCCACCCACGCTCGAAGATCGCCGACATCTTGTATTCCAAGCCGAGCCTCCATCTTCACCCACCCCTCCTCTCTTTACAATCTTCCTTCAGCGTCACGCTGCGGCTTACGCGCGGTGATCCGACCCACGCGTGACTGAGAAGGTCCTCGTCAGCAGTCCATGTCAAGTAACTTGTCTAAAATTTCACCGTTCTCTAAAGGCAGAACCGATGGTACACGTATTCTTGTGCGACTGTCAACAGCGTATTTCACCACGCGATTCTTTGCATGTGACATTTGGATTATAACAGAAATAATTTATAATCAACATTATAATGAAAATAATTTAATTTTAATTTTTTTTTATATTTTTTGGATACAGAAAACATCCTACATATAACTAATTCACCCACCTAAGAGCTAAATAATATAAAAATTGAAACAGAAACGATAAGAAATATTTTCTGTTAAACGCTTTTGTACCACAATCCCCCCAAAACATGTGATTTTAAAATTGATTGCAATATACCTATATTTAATTTTGAGAAAGATATACATAAGCATAAATTTTGGTTTTAAAAAATGCGTATCTTATGATCCATTTGAATAATTCACTAGGTTTTTAGTTTATATCAACGCAAATAATGCTTTTAATTATTTTAGTTTTTTTTTAATTTAAGAAAGATTTTTTTTATAAAGCAGACATCATACATACAGAAAATTTAAAATCTGAAAAATTTTCAATCTTACACTTCTCATGCTTACAATATAGCCTAATGGAATATTGAGACAATTTTATTTTCCGGAACAGTGCAAAGTTAGTCAAATATAATATACGAATGCTTTTTTTCAACTACTTTCGATGGGCTATTAAAAAAGACAATTGTACATAACATAAAAAAAATTTAACTACAAAAAATTTTACAGGGTCTTACTTTTTTTTTTACATAATCGCCGCACTATTTACATCTCTTGCGATAATTCTTGACGCGGGTGACAGTGCGCCGCATGATTAAATTACCCGCTCTACAGCGGCGTCGTGAGGGAGAGGAAGATCCCGGCGCTGGCCCTGTGTCTGTATTCTCTGGCGGCTAACTTCTTCGAAGAAGGCATCGATATGCTGATGTTACGATATGAAAAATGCCTCAATCATTTTGACGATTATGAAGAAAAATAAGTAAGAACCTGCTGAATTTTTGGAATTAAAATTATTATGTTATATAAATTTTGTCTTTTTTACAGCCTATCAGAGGATACAGAGAAACAGCCCTTCTAATGTAATTGTAAAAAAAAGGCTTGTGAATGAAGACAATTAACGAGCGTTATTTGTTTTGAAATTATTAGTCAAAACAATAGCTGGCGTTTGTTTCGTCAAATTGTTGCAGATAACAACGATAAATTGAACCTTAACATTTAATTTGTCCCAGGCATAACACAAGCTTTTTGATTTTCGTTTTAGATTAACATTTTTTTTTCAAACGAATGCTTTGGTATATTTATTTCACGTGCCGCTTCAATAACATTTTAAGTCATTTCACCCCGCCTGTAGAATTTTAACTGGTTTTGCGCAGAGCGAACAAAAGCTAACCCAAAAAAAAATTTGACGGAAAATCGTTTTATCTGGAACCTTGCGTCCGCATCGCTCTCGAAACATTTGCACTGAACTCGCCGGAAACTGAATACAAAACCGGAAATTAAAGGTTTTTCTCTGCAATGGAAACGATTTCTGCTGGCAGTGAATGCAGGATGGGGAGTTGATTTGAAGAAAATGAGATATTGAAAGTTCCGAGCTCATAATTGAAATAATATTTCAGTTATATTTGTAAAGGTCTGAAAACACTATATTATTACACAATAAGAAAAATACTTTTGTTTAATGCGGAAAAGTTCAAGTAAACTTTGTAACATTCTTGTGTATAATTTTGAAAAACAAAATCTTATTTTTTATTTGTTAAGATAAAATGATAATTCTTTGGTTATTTAAGATATACAATTTCTAGTACTAAATTATTTTTCGTGTTAAAGAGCATGTTAAGTTAAAAACAAATTATTAAAATGAAATTAAATGTTTTTTTTTTTTTTTTTGTATTTTAACTCGAAAAAAATACTATTCAGTCACTGACAATTGTGATAAGTCAGTATTAATGTAACTGCAAAACCGAAAATTAGCAGATATCTTGAAGTCTTTCAAGTGCAATTTTCTATTATAGTAGTTAATGCCATAAATTTTAATTGTATGTAATATGTAGTTGCGCTTTGTGCGATTGTTTTAATTACAAGAGGAATATTGATTTCAAGCTTTATCGGACGTAGGAACGCTTCGGGTATATCCGGTAGTTTTCGCGTTCACCTATCAAAGCTACAATAAATACTGAAAGTTCCATATAGAATAAGAACGGAGATAAGATCTGTTTCATGTGCAATACGAAGCATGTATCCGTGTATTTGCGGGAAAAAAAGTGTGTAATTTGCTGTAAATATCCGGTTTATTTCTAACAAGATAACAGCTATGAGTTAAGCAAACCTAATATGCGTAGGCTATGTTCATTACGATAAAATGAAGTTAAAACTAGCAAGGGTATAGAAAATAGTCTAAGAACATGGAAACTGAAGCATTTTCATTGGCTCTTGGCTGATTATAAATAGGCTGGTAGATCATGGCTGTAAGTAAGCTGTGAACCCTAACCGGTCTTAGTTCATTGTTGCGCGTGTTTTACGCTTTTTTTGTTAGTGACCCCTAACTCTTTACTTCATAGATTAAACCTAGTGAAAATCCTCCAAAACTGTTAAAGAATAATAATGCAATTTTTTTTTTAAAAATTACTCTATTTAACCCTTAAGTTCTGTGAGTTTATTTTAGTAATTGAAGTTATCTTAATAATCGTACATTTTACAGTGAAATAAGCTACATGAATCACTGATCCCCTGTGAATTCCACTGCTTTCCCTAATCAATTCTCAAAAGTTTAGATACCACATTTTGATCGAGTTTATTTTCAGATTCGTATTTCAGGTGTTCATATGTCTGTGCACAGTAGTCATGTTACAATCATCTCAAATGATATTACACTTTTAAATTCCTTAAAATTACAGAACCAAATGCATACTGATCGTAAGATTATTTGGACGGAGTTAGACGTAATGGTTTGCATGAAATATCAATATCAGGGTTTCCCAATCACCGTGACACGTCACATTCGTAAGCTATCACTCCTCTGAAAATGTTCCACGACATTTTGGCAAATAAAAAACTATATAAAAACTGTATGAAGGTGATTTTAATGAATGTTCATCATTAACATTGCAACATGTACAGTAAAATGGCATTTATATTATTAAGGTCTAATATAAACCAAATGAAAATAAAAATGGGTAAAAAAGAATAGGAAATTATGATGTGTGCCACCGATTGCAATAATTCATGGTGTCGTGATCAAAGTGAGTTAGGTATACGTAATTTTAGATTATAAAGGGCTCGAACAGGCTTTGTTTCTAAATGACAGTGAAGCGGTCTCACAAACGTGACACGACTAAAAGTTTCCCCTAATTCCTTTATCTTGAGAAATAAACATTTAAAAATCATTTGAAAGCTATGGAGTGGTCAAATTCACTCTTTTGGAAACAAGAAAAAAAACAAGTAAATAAACAAAATTCAAGTCTAATATATAAAAATTAAATGCTTATTTGATTTTTTTCCATTTCATTTGCCGACATTGCATGACAATCTGACAATACAGTTTGTAACTAGAAAAAAAGAAATGATACAGACGGAGCATTGGCCGTCAGACATAAAGCCATTTACCCCCCCATTTTTTTCTGTTTTCAAAATGGTGGACGTTTTTTATATTTTTATCAGCTATTCGTAACTGATTTTATTAACAACTGTAGTTAAACTGTTCGAAAAAAATATATTAAAAACATATTACTGTTTAATATGTTTCTATACTTTTTGAAAGTCCAAAACGAATCTTTTAATTCAATTGTAAATATTTTAGTTGGGACTATTATACAATTTAACCTTCAATACAGGTACAGCTGATACATTTGTAAACAAACGGCAGCCATATTGGTACGTAATGCACACTGAAATTTCCCTCCCCTTTTGGCTTCATCCATCCTCGTCCAGAATCTCACCTTAAGTTTCATCTGTATATTTCCATAACTTCTGTTTGTAACAGCTTCTCAGGTTAAGGAATTTTAAAAAAATAGCATCCGGATACAATAAAATAAAATAAAACTTTTAAATTAATTTTTTTGTTTAAGTTGAAATAAAATATATTAAAAAAAATGTTGGAAGTTTTAACGTTCAGGCAAAAGGAAAAGGTGCAAGGCAAGTGGAAATGTGGTTCGTTCTCGCAGCGGAGCTGTGTCGCGCGCACGCCACACCTGCCGGCCGTGTCGGAGGAGCGGCAAGCCCTGACCCTCGCTGGGGGGGGGGGGGGGGGAGGGCACCGGGTCCCGCCGAGCCGCCAGCGAGGGGTCGATACGGTGGCGAGGGGTCGATACGGCGGCGAGGGGTCGATACGGCGCCGACGACCCCTGGAGACCGCCGCGCGGCGAGGGCGGACAGACTGATGGGTCGCTGGCCGGGAGTGACAGCAGCCGCCGGTTAACTCCCCTCCCCTCCCCACTCCACACCTCACCCGTGAGATCACTCCGGGTGGGCGGGCCGGCGCGGAATTTAATGTCCCTCTCCCTCTATCTCTCTCTCTCTCTCTCTCTCTCTCCGACCAGATGCTTCGATACCCAACTCGATTTGTAAACGATGAATAAGTGATGGTAGGTCTTCCACCACACACACCTTCCCGCCTCCTTCAACCGACTTTCCCACGTCAGTCACGGAGCAGCCTGCAATTGAAAAAGAAGGGGATGAAAGCTCATTTAAAAATGTTAAGGTTACAATGGGTGAAAACAAACTCTTGCATAATTTTATCGAACTTGATGTTAGAGAGTTTTTTCTTGCTGTTGAACAGTAAATAAACACCTATTATTCCATCACGATTTTGATAAACATTTGGATTTTCTTCACTGAAAACAAGTGTTATAATTTTTACTAAGGATATTACTTAGAAAAAAGTTACAATATATTTTTTTTAAAGTTATCCTATGCAAAATATCAAAAATTTCTAGTTAACTTTATTAAGACCTACAATATGTATGTTGTAGCTTCATGTTTATCATAATTTGAGATTGAGAGCTTGCAAAAATTTCTGCGTCGGATAAAGAATGTATTCCACGAAGATGTTTTATGCAGTTTACATATTTACGTTTTGGATACATTTCTGTCACTTAATTATTTTGGCAACAAAAAATAAAACTATTTATTTCAAAATTTACAAATATTTTTGCTTTTTACTATATCAATTTGTACGTACAATGAGTATTTTTCAGGAAATAATCCACAGAAGCCTAACCTCCAAATTAAAAGCTTGCAAAAACAGTGAGTATTAAATAAATATGCTATTTAAGTGAAATTACGAATAAAATCAACAGTAGTTTTTATTGGGGGCTACTGGCACTTGTGCAGGGTCGTGATGTGTATTGCCGACCGCCATATTGGAATGTGACGTCACGGAAGCCATCTTGGATGACCTTTACCTTCAAAATATGCCAAAAAAGGTCTAATATAATATTATTGTATATTAAATATAATATTTAATAAATGTCCATACTGTCTTAACCAGAGCTTGAATACCAATTTCTAATTAAATTCAATTTCGGAAATAGTATGTACAATATGGTTTGTTTACATAACAGAATATTTAAAAAAAAAAAAATATTTGAATTTTTTATTTCTATGTTTTAATAAACAAAGGTTAAAATATAATTTAAAAATATTTTATGTTAAAATAACTATGCAGAAAAACGTTTACATGTCACTGACTTTATAACTTATATTCAGGTAGCTTTCGAAGAGATATGAAACGTACGGTACGTATATGGACGGGATATATGTGGGCACGGAAGAGCCTTGAAGGAAGAAAACTTCGTTTGATATCATTTTTGTTGGTGGATAAGTTAGCCAGTTTTTTTTATTATGATGTTGCGGACTTTCTGGGTACCCAGTGAGTTTGAACAACCCAACTCAATAAAAACTGTCGCGCGTATTGCCTTCTTATAGAGTCTGGAGAAGATGACTTGCCCCTGCAGCTAACCACCGAGGGGACATCAGATAGCCGGAAACTTATCTGGACCACATACAGATATGAGACCAGGCCAGCGATGTGGGTAAAATAACGGTAAGTTAAAAATAACTCAAGTGAAAAAGTTTTGATTTTCTTTTCCGCCATCCTCCCTTACCCACCCTTCATGTTAAAAGTTTGGTTTTGTTGCACTCGTATAGTTTTATCTTCGGTATTCAACTTTTATCAAATCTTATTAAGCTTTAAGTTTATAATTATTTATAAACTTCAATTGAATAATAGTCTATGTAATTTTACGAATTAAATAGATGTACTAAAATATTTAGAGTAAATATTAAATGAAGGTTTATTGTTGTAATGTAAAGAAAAGTTTCGAATTCTTATATATCTTTAATTTAATTATTTAGTATTGTTTAATTTCGAAAGGCAAATTAAAAATTTTTATTCCTTTTTTTTTTAGGAATTGAATGCATTTTTGTTTGAGACACTGAATACAAACCATTAAACACCTCATATTCGAATTACATAGAAATTATTTTATCATTTCAGTTTAATAATATAAATATCTGAATTAAGGCAAAAAAACGTGATCCGAACATGAAAATACTAAAATACAAAAATATACGAGAATTTAGATAATAATAATGTTGATGTTGCATTGCGGCGTAACTGTTAGAAATTACCATGGTACGGGCGTGATATTTTTAATATTGTATATATGGTATTATTTAATCTGAACACTTTTAAACTACAGGAAGTGCTCTTATTTGTTATTTTAATTTTCTTTGCTTTATTAAAACAATGATTATCTTAATTCTCAAACAGCAACATTAATAAGACTCTTCCATTGTTATTTTACTTAAAAAAAATTAATAACTAAGATTTAGTCCAAGAAAAATTCAAACCATGCTGTGCATTAATAATTTTAAAAACGAAGAGAAACTTTTAATATATTATTTTTTTCCTTGCAGGTATGTAACAATGAGAACTGTGTCTCCATAACGCCTGTCGTAAACAAGAGTCCTTCTAGCCAGCCTGAACACCAGAGACACTGGGAGCACGAGAACGCACAAAAGTTGCCCCCACACACCCCTATTCCCCCTATTTTCCCCTCCTCACCAACGACAAATCTTGCAGCCAGTTAAGTGCCCGACTCGGAGAACAGACAAGACGTTCTGTTGGCAAAAGTTGGTCCGGCATGAATTATCTAAGACATTGGCCACAATGTCTCATCAAGTTAATCACTGGTAATTACCCCCAATACTGGAAATGGCAGTAACCGAAAAGGGGGGTTCGGGAGGGTGGGGTGGGAGGGCGAAGGGCACGGAAAGGAATGGGCCGATGGTTGGATGTTAAAGGAGTTGGTGGGGAAGGGGGGGGGGAGGACGCTTGGCCCGGGGATCCTAATTGGATGGACACACTGCACCGCGGAGCGGGATAATTTTGTAAATGAAATTGCCATCAGGCCAACGGGGGTAATTCCCCATCCCCTCGGTCCTGCCGAACATCCACCCCCCCCTCCCATCCCCCTTCCATATGACGTGACCCTGCCCCCCTTTACCAACTTCCCCCTACCCTCTTCGCCGTTCCTGTTCGCTCGGAACGGCCCCTGTCGCGAACTTGCTGATGGCGGCGATGTCTCCGATGTTTCGCTCGTCCGGACACACGACGGGCGGGAAGGGGTGGTGAAGGGCAAGGGGTGCGGGAGGTGTTTCCCCGTCGCACACCACTCACCTGTCGAGGAGACAACCGAGCCATCCTTCAACCACGCTCACCCTGGAGGCCCGACAAACAAACTGGCAAGCGCTACCCGCGCTGACTGTTGTCGAAACTTTCGTCTCCGCCAGCAGTTCTGCCTGACACGGGCTGGAATATGCATTTGCACTCTGCTCCATCTGTACTCCAGCAGGAGCGTCCTCATCGCATCCTTTGACTGAATTCACATCCTGATGAATTAATTTATTTATTTACATGGACATGTCAAACATTTATATTACATAAACAACCTCTTACCACAATGTAGAAGAATACAAGTATTAAATATTGGCTGGTACACTTAGTAAGAGCTAAAGTCACAAAAATTAAAACATTTATCTCAAAGCATTAAATAATAAATTAAGAGCAGAATATATTATTCAGAAGTGATAAAAACTACATAAACTTATTAAAAATTAAATCTAATAATAATTTCTTATAATTGACTTTTGCTGTGATAAGATGAATCAAATCCAGAAATTGCATTGCCAAGTTTTCATATTTAGATGCATATAATGTATATGCATATTTTTGTGTAATATCATATGGTTTTATTCATTAAATGATTTTATTAAATGAAGAAGTTATATTTCTCGCAATTTATTCCAAAGGGTTTATTCCATTATTCCAGCGCAATAGCTCTGTTATAAAAAAATATTAAAAAATAATAATCACATAATCTAAGCTAGTACTCTAAGCTTAACTGCCATTTTTGACGTGAAAACGTTTAATAAATTGATGAACGCCGGCTTCACGCACGAAAAGGTGTCCCGTTACGCACATTGTCCCGTCACGCTGTGTTCCGTTACGCTCATTGTACGCTTGCGCCGCATCTATCTCTCTTCCACTCGATTGGAACAACCATCGATTTGACTTCTTCGAGGCACATTAAACTTGAAACACTCCCATTCGTTTCCTACTTTTCCTATCATCGTCCTATCCTTAACAGAATAACACAGATTGGAAGAAGTTAAATAGGAACCATGTATAAAAGTTATAATTAAAATAATCTGTTCGTTAAAGTATTAACATATTTGAATTAATGAGTGCCAATAAAAGTAAATTTATCAATTAAATTGTAGATTTCATTTCACTCCTTCTTTGAATCCATACCAAATAGTGATAATTCAATAAAAAAAGATTCAATTTTATTCATAAAAGTATGCAATCATTTAATCAATGTTTTGTTATGAAGTTGTCACGTTAAACTATCGTCCGTAAACCGACTTTACAGACAACCAATTTTTTTTTAATGACTAAAAGTATTTTCAAACTATTAATAGACTTATTGACTAAACTTTAGATCAAAAGTTAACATCAACAACAAACATGCAAAGAAATGTTTATTTTTTGGAATATTAAGACCTATTTTATAGTTCTGAAATCAATTTTTTTCCTACCATTCATATATTTATAAAAATTTTGACCATAAAATAATAATAAATATTAATTAATTTTGTATTATTGGTGAACATTTACATGTAAGCATTTTCACTCAGTACTTAAGAACGATCATTTGATGAACGCAAGTTGATTGATAACAGTTGATTTATTAAGCCAAGTTCTCCAATTAACATAAATTATTAGTGATACAGAAATATTTCTGTGGAGATATTCTCAAAATTTACTAGGCATAAAAAAATACACTATACTTACAAAAAAAAATTCTAAATATAAATTTGCTTACTTATTCTTTTTGTAGTTACTTCAAAATATTTTTCGGCCTTTCCAAAATATGGTTTTAAATGGTGGAGATATGATAAAAAGTCCCGAAAACGAAATTGCTATCCTATTCAAAGCTGATACATGGTGTATTTAGTAATTTTATAGGCTCTACCGTTTGCCAAGAAAACACCTCCAAAAAAAGGTCTGCGCCAACTTTAAAGGTGTGCGTAAATTAAATATTTTTTCAAGGGATTAAATGTAAAATTTAAACATATTTTTTTTATTTTTTCATCACTAGCTGACAGACTCCACACTCATAACTTGTCTGTATGTAGATGGGAATTTGCATCAATCAGTGAGTCACTGAATCGCACGTGGGGTTGTAGATTTAGATTCAGAAATATTTTTGGTTCTAAACTGGAAAATGTCATTCCAGTAATTCACACTTCATACTCGTGCGAGGTGACAGTTTATCCACTTGTGCACTTCAAAATAAGGGAAGCGTTATATTTTAGTTACGCTTATTATAATCAATTTTTCAACGTGTAGAGACATTTTTTTTTTAAGTTTCCAGCCTTTCAAGCTTCTATATCTCATAATCCCAATGTGTAAGTTAGTGCGTCCGTGTACCTTTAAAGGGATAGTTATTCCTTTCTGCCTGATGAGGCATTATTGTGATACTAGCTACATTGTTTTGGAATCCATAAACAAATTTGTTTTTGAGAGCAAGGTGGAAACAGTTGGTGGTTGTTGGCCCCGGAGTGAAGATGTTTAGCGGCGCGTATAAGTGGCAAAAAAAACAGGCTTAACTCCACCGGCTTTTCCCTGGGCAGTGCGTCTTTTATATCTCTCGACCGCCAAACTGCCTCGCGTTTCTCCAAGATTATTAAATTGGGTTACAACTTTATATATATATATTTCTAACGACTGATTGAAGATGCTAATATATATTTTCCCACTTAAAAAATTATAATGCTGTGGACAGGTAACATACTCTGCATTTTGTTAAATGTTAACAAATCGACGTTGTACACAAATTTTGCATTGGTCACATGCTCCTGATGGGTATACATCTCTGCTTAACCATCAAGCATTACGGGATGTATCCAATCATAATTTTCAGAGGAATATTTTTTAAATTCCCTCTTATTCTTGTATTTTAGATTTTTCACACACAATAAATTATAATATTATTTTAATAGAATGCTTTTTTAAAAATATTTTTATTGGAAATTCAGTTTAAGCACTCGTCGACGAGACAATTACAGACAGACACGCACAACCACTCAAATAAAAGAACTCAAGAACCATGTTTTTATTTTCTTCAATGAATCATTGCAGGTTTTGACAATTTCCTTCGAGTAATTTCAAGAATAAGTGGCAAACCGAAATCAATGGTTCACCCGGCATTCAAATCCACGTCCACTCGTTTACGCGTTTAGTTTAACACAATCGTTAATAATTCTACCCTAATAAAACATATTTTAAACTGGAAATAACTCTCAGAAAATATTGTTTTTGAATGTTTTAGTTTTTTTTATAATTTATAGCCGGAGAATAAAAATAAATTACAACAAATGATTAAAATTTTAAATATTAAATTAATAAAATTTGAGAATCTTTTCAAGCGTACATTATTGGTTTATATGCATTTAAAGAACAGATAATGAATATAAAACATTAAATAAGAAAAATGTTTAGAGAAAATAATAATATCTTAAATATTACATAATTTTTATATTAGGTGAATGTTTTGGCATTTGATTAATTGTTTTTGTAGTAGATTTTTTGTTTGGATTTTGGAGAAATTTTATAACGTTTGTTATTGGAAACAATTATTGTCATTAAGATATCTGGGAAACGGTTGGTCAAGCACAGCAACTAGTTTTTTTTTTTTTTTGTTGGTGCCAAGTTGGGTGAATACGAGTATGAGGTACATTTGTCGATTCATTTTTACTTACTTACAATATAAACAAATGTACAATGTAATAAATTGTACTCTTAAAACTTTGAAATGTATATCTGAGGTTACACTTTCCTACTTGTTATTTCGCTTATAGGTAAGAAAATATTTGTCTTATTTCATAAAACAGTTAAGATTAAACAAAATAACAACAAATCTTTTTATGATTCAAATCACATCATAGAAAAATGGCATTATCAGTTTATCATTTATTTAAAGCAGTCTTGATTTTCACTCATGTGTGGAATTTCTACTTTGCAACTATTTTCAATGTACTAATCACTTCATCTCTCGTTTCTATTGCAATTGTCCATCTTATATGTTACAATGAATCGACATTTGCTACTCAATTTAAAAAAAAAGCCTTTTCCCACAAAAACTTATACGAAAGAACTCATCACGTAATTAATAATACACTGTAGCGCTGCGTTGTACTAGGCGATGAAATATCGCCAAATATATAAAAAAAATACATTTTGCCAAAACCATAACAAAAATATTGTAACTTAAAACGTGCTGTAATCGCTTTTCACCAGGGCGTATAGGTATAAGTCTATGGATTGGGTGTCTGTTATAAATTCGAATTCACCCTGGTTGGCAATTGGTTTGGGAAACCTGTGCTAATGGTAATGTTATAAAATGGTTTAATAGTCTGAAAATAACTCGCTAAGATTAATCGTAAAAATTCGATCATGAAGTCAGTAATGTTAAACAAAAAAAAGTAAACAACACATCAGCAAAGAATTTTCATAAAATATTGTTCAAGACAAAAGAAAAGATGCTACCCAGATGGAAATGAAGGTTGTCATTGACTTAAATAATTTACACGACAAAGATTGCATACATCCACTTATTAACTCTTCGATGAAATGGTAAACTTTCCGACTTTTCTCACTCTTCCAAGTTGTCCTATGTAAATGACTCGCAACAAGGAAATACGTTCACTATCATATTGGAATCGAAACTGTAAATATATAGTATTGATATTTCATACATTGTCACACGATCAATTTTCGGGTCATTGTTTGTGTGTGTGTATATATACATATATATATGTATATATATGTATATATATGTATATATATACACACACACATATATATATATATACACATATATATATTAGGCTTTAAAATAGGACAACTTGCGATAGACACGTTTTACTCAAGCCCATTTAATTCTCTCGTGTCGTCGTGTGATACGAGGTTGGTTGTCGTGGACGAATGAGGTCTCACTGGAGGAGGGGGACGGGGGTAAGGGCGAGAGAGAGAGTGGCGAAACTTTCGCGCCTGACCGTACCTGTCTCAGCCGGGGAGTTGGTGGATTAGGGGGGGGGGGGGGGGGAGAGGCTGGAGCGCGTCTGTTCACGTCCGCCGAAACTTTGCTTTCAACGCTGTTGTGGAGTCTGCCTTCCCACCCCAAACCTCCTAGTCTTCATCCACTACCAATTTCCTTGCGTGTTGCGTCCCTACCCCCTCCCCCCCCCAGCCAACAGTTCTCGGGTTTGTAACGTCTAGTACCTCCAGCTACTGGCCCCATTCAGAAGGCCTGGAGCCTGTTACACACGGGCATATTTCCGAGACCAAGAAAACCACCTTGAAATGGTCATGTCATCTTTAAGAAAACCTTTTTGTTTCATAGTAACTAATGATTTAAATTTGTCGTCACTTACAGAGAATTTTGTAGCGGACACCAAAACTGTGCCAGAATGTTAGTGGTACGACTCACATATAGGAACTGTGGTGTCAGCAATGACACTACTCCTAATTTTTTTTTTTTAATTGACAACTGCCACGAAATTTGCTAGAAGATATTTGCCAAATAGTGGTAGAAGTCACGCATGCGTTAATAATTATGATCACTAACGTTAAATTTCACAGCTAGACACAATAACAAATACAAATTACCTATCGCATTAAATATACAGGGAAATCACTTAGTTAATAGTTGTGACAGTTAAATGAAATAACCAGATGACAGTTACATGTTTGCCAGCATCCTACAGTTTCAGGTATACGAACTAGACATCTTTGGCATTTTCACGCACACACGCACGCACACACTCACGCTCTCACTCTCTTTAATGTTCTCTCATTCTCTCTCATTGTTACCATTCCCTCCGGCTAATAACCAGGGCGAGAGGGACATTAAAAAATTTAAACCCTGCGCTGGCCACCACCCGTTCCCCTTCCTATATATTTTTTGTGTGCCTGCTTCCCTCGGGAAACAGAGCACTCTGCCACCCCCCCCCCCTTAAACTCTCTCTCTTTCTCGACCAACCCCCTAGCGAGGGTAAGCTGCTTCAGTCGTATTACACGCGATATTAGCTACGAGTAAGCGGACTTTATTACACAGGCCCGGACCACACGAGCGAAAAAAAGAAAATTAAAAAAAATTCTCCCGTGCCGAGAACTGAGAGATTAAATATTTCTGAACCTGCTGCATTACACGTATCGCACTTCGCATTCTGTGATACGCGGACATCGAATAAGTAGCTTTATCTCGTTTGGTTCGGTGAGGTCGCAGTGCAAGCAAGGAAGAGGCAGGTAAGTAGATTAAAGGGGATGGTTTGTAATTACAACTTTGCGACGCATCATGGATTTTGTAAGCAAACGTCATTTTCGAGGAAATATAAAAAGTTGTTTATCTCAACCGCTAATTAAATAATTTTAATTAAGTTTTAAATAAATATAAAACGCCTATGTATAATAATTATTAAAATGTATTCTCTCACACATAACTTACACTCTCAGTGTAGCTAAAAACATTCTGTTAGTTCAATAATTTACGTAAAACTGATATGTGTATTGCTTCTTGCTCTCAGTCTGCATGGAGTCCAGTGCTGACGTGGCAATTTCTGTTTTGCGTAAATTAAAAACAATGCGGGAATTACATAAGCGTGGGGACACGACATGTATACAATTATTTCCTAGCCAATCTTCTCGTTCAATAGGTCTGTGACTTTAGTGTGACAAAATTCGTGGGCAGGACAGACTTTCCAATAAAAATTTATTTTTTCTATTATCATTGCGTCAGGTGTGTGACGTTATTGAAATGAGTGTCCTAATTTGGTTTTCGAATGATGGCAAGACTGTTTTGTTTTTTTTTCATTTGTGTTACTAATTTTATTTGTATGCATTAAAAAAAGTTTTCTTTACCAGATTTAGGGAGACCGGGGCAGGTTGTAACAGTTTTTGTATTTAATTTTTTTTGTGTTCATGTATAATACCTAAGAAAAATATTTACCGGGTAAATTATGAAAGAGCCCTTCTTCTTCCATCTCTGGTATTTTGGAAACAATCCTTGTGCTTTATTTTGCTGCACAAGGGGAACCCCGCTTAAGAGAAAAGTTTTACAACCAGCCCCGCTCTGGGGCTGGTTGTAACAGACCCTGGGGTTGGTTGTAACAGTATTTAAAAGTGTTTAAAAATTCAAATCCAGGAATTATTTACAATTTATTGCGAACCATACAGGAAATATTAAACATATGCTTGTTTTCACATATTTGGCAGAACGAAAAAGTCTTATGAATGCATAGTAGTTACCTAATGCTTACTCAAGTATTCCATCTGATTTACAGTTGTTACAAACATACTTTTCGATTTTTTCGCACAAGAAAAGTGTGACCACAATTGGCAGTCCAAACAACGAACCCACTCCTCACCAGGCTTGCTTGAAGAAAATGGTTCCAAACACACTAAACAAAAACATTCACTGTCATCCTCTGATGAGCTGCTGTCACTTTGTAATGAATTTCGTTGTTTTGGAGGAAGTTTTGGCTTAGCTTTAACACGTCTGCACATTAGTGGTAATTTATTCTTTCCTTTCAGGAAGACCCAATTTCTTCGTTTCTCATATTATTTCTCCAGCGCATTCTTTTCCGGAGTGTCTAACGAAATGGCACTTTTCCTTTATTTCTGCCACCACTTGTTTTCCTCGGTGCGGATTTTGGAAGTGGCTGGACTGTTTCTGGGGAAAACCATTCTGGCTCGAGTGAATTATTAGGACATGCTTGAGTTTGATAATTTGGAGATTCCCTTGCCATATCATGTGAACAACTTGGTGCTACGTCTGGATTTGTTCTGTCCGTCACAAACGAAGGAGCAAAATCTGTATCATTAAATATGTCTCTGTTGTAAGGAAAAATTCCACATTTCTTAAATCCTTGTTGGATTTTTATCGGAGTTGTAGCTAGCGGGAAAGCTATTTTTAAGATCGATGAAATATCATAGATTGTCATCGGCTTAACTGTTGCCAGGCATGTGTCGTTTTGCCTAAAGGCATTTTGCCTAATTTTAGGCAAAACGACGTTTAGGCAAAACGCCGCTAGGCAAAACGTCGTTAGGCAAAACGCCGTTAGGCAAAACGCCGTTAGGCAAATCGCCGTTAGGCAAACCGCTGATAGGCGCCGTTAGGTTAGGTAAGGTTAGGTTAGGTTAGCTTAGGTTAGCTGAGGTTAGGTTAGGTTAGGTTAGGCTAGGTTAGGTTAGGTTAGGCAAAACGCTGTTAGGCAAATCGCCATTAGCAAAATGCCGTTAGGTAATTCACTATTAGGCAAAACGAGGTTCTGTCATCATAGTAACATTTTAGGCAAAACGCCGTTAGGCAAATCGCCGTTAGGCAAAACGCCTTTAGGCAAAATGACTTTAGGCAAATCGCCTGTTACTCCTGTTGCCTCTGGAGTTTTGTTGTTCCTTAACCATGCATCCATTGCTGTGTTTATCTGTCTCTTGAGTGGTGAAACGACACTTTGATCAAGTGGCTGAAGCTGATGAGTGCAATGAGGTGAGAAGGATAACATAACTATGCCATTTTGTTTTGCAAAATCTAGACAGACGGGAAATATGTTTGACTAATTGCCTAAAAGTAGGAGGACTTGTGTCTCTAAGCTAGGACGAACACAAGAGACAAAATGCTTAAGAAAAATAAAAACTCGGCTTCGGTTGTCCATCCAGACTTATTTGCAGCACCTATACACCCTGTTGAACCATCTCTAATGAAGTGATCGTAATACCTGACTCTAGGAAAGATGAACATGGGAGGAATAGAATTGCCTGCAGCATTCACTGCCACAGTTAAGGTAACCAACTGTCCTCGTTCGACTGATGTCATCGCTCCAAATTTCAGTTTCAGTGAGAAGAAAAATCGACACGTGCAGCTGTCAAGGTGATAACGAGCAAGAGGTAATAAATCCTGCTCGAAATAGTATCTGTAGAGTGTAGGGCAACAAGTGCAGTAAGTTTTTTTTAACTGTCAAAAGCTTAAGGGCGGGGCAGGTTGTAACAGTCGACGGGGTTGGTTGTAACAACTTATTTGAGTTGTTACAACCTGCCCCAAATGACACTACTAGAGAATTCATACATTTTGACAAAGCAGTATATCTATAATTTAAATGCCAATAACATATATGCAAATCCAGTGAGTAGTATAGGAATGGGGTTCCGAGATCTGGCTTCTGGCTGTGGTGCCGGTGCCGGTGTCCGCCATCTTGGATTGTGACGTCACGGCGGCCATCTTGGATGAGTGTAACGGGACATAGCGTAACGGGACAAGTTTGACCTTGACCCCGGCGGCCATCTTGGATCCGCCATCTTGGATCCGACATTTTGGATGACGTCATTGTGTTCTCGAAAATTCCGGCGATGTGTTTTCCGCCATTTTGAATTATGACGTCACCGTTGCAATTTCCGTTACGGCCGCCATCTTTAACTTTTTTATTTATTATCCGATTTTAATGAAATTTTTTTTAAAAAATATAAAAAAATTAATTTAATAAAAGTTTAATAAATTTTTTTAAAAAATCATACATTAAGGACACGGAGTTTGGAGTCCTCGGTTCGAACCCGACGAGGTCAAAAAAAAATTAAAAATGGCGACAGGCTCCTTCCCCCGTGGTGGGTGCTAGCAGACTGACTCCCACCACTTTTTTTCAAAGCATATATATCGTCATCTAGTATGACGTCATGTCCGCCATCTTGTCTTTGATGCTGGAAGCCATCATCAATGTATCGTCGGCGAGAGTGCGCTGACGTCATGTTAGTTTAGTTCTTATCCGCTAGAGTGCAGTAATCATTTATTACTGTGACACCCGCCATCTTGAAATTTGGCCGCCATCTTGAAAATCCGTAATTATTTAGCTAGAAATTCGGGAAAAGTTCCAAAATTCATTAAATAAATCACTCATTAATTTACATATCGATTCGATCGATTCCCGTCCTCGGTTCGATACCCGATCGATGCAATAATGTTTAATTTTATGAAAAAATAATAAATTCAATAAACCATGTTAAACTTTCGTAAAGAGACTTTAAATCCTCTACTACCATCATCCTATCAGACGTCAAGACTTCCATATTGGAAATTCGTAATTTTAATGCTAGAGATTCGGGAAAAAGTTCAAAATTCATTAAATAAATTTGTAATCTATATACTGACTGATTAGATCGACTAAGGTCCTTGGTTCGATCCCTGGATGATACAAAACAACATTAATATTTTAAAAAAGTACCACTAAAGTGTAAGGTTTGAGAAAATAAAAAACACCGCAAGTTCTTTTAAAAAAAACTTGTATTACATACATACTACACTACTACAAGTACAAAAAAAAATACACTGACAAATTAATAAAGCCTTTTTGGATTTCTCGATTGAAACAGTCTTCTTATTGTACGGACTAAGCCTTTTACATGACTTTAAATGTCTATCCGATCCAGTCATCACCGCAGCCAGAGACGGACTGAAGTCCATATCACTTATATAGTCTCATTAGCCGGTACAACACATGAGCCGAAACAATAACCTTGTTCATTAAACGTGAACTAAACTTTCTCGGAGCATTTTTTATAATGATGATGTAAGCTGTCGAGACGTGAAATTAGTTTATTACATTTTATACACTGAAACAGTATTCTTTGAGCATTATTCTGACAGCTGCTCCTTTCATGTCTGCGCGCATTTGAAGTTCTAGTAAATGATGCGTCACAATATTTGCATTGACGCAATGTACACTCTTCATGAATTGAAGTCTGGAATGCAGATGGTGAAACTTCAGCTGATGATGGAACAGCACGTATCGTTGTCTCCTTTGCAGTTGGTATCGGGATCTCCACCGCTGTCGTGGTCTCCTCTGCAGTCGGTATCGGGATCTCCGACTCCATCATCGTTGCTGTCATCGAGGTCCCCGCTGCTGTCGGTAAACAGTCTATTCCGGTCGACATAACTAAATCTCACGAAACTTAATGGAGAGAGCACGTCCGTACTGCACCGCGGCCAGAGGTGAACTGCGGGTCCAGTCGTCTGAACCTCGCTTATATACCTGTGGTCTTCTGGTATACTACATGAGTCAAAATATTGTCTGTATTTAAAAATTTTTATTAGGTACCTAAAAATTGTAGAAATAAAAACACACGAGTTCTAGTTTTACACATTTATTTACAAAAAATTCACAAATACATATTAGGTTAAGGAATCAAGCATTTTCACAAGCAAAGTCTTTAATGCCGCACGAACTGACACGTCGACTCCGGTTCCAACTGGTTTGTCGACTCCGGTTCCAACTGGTTCGTCGACTCCGGTTCCAACTGGTTCGCAGGCCACAGGATCAGGAACACAGGTTTCCAGCTGGTCATCTTCTGCGACGTTGACAACTCCGACAAGACATGGTTGGTGACGTCTGTGACCACGTCTACGCCTGGGCTTTGGCTCAGTGCTAATTGGGACAGATTCACTGTCTGAACTGCGACGACGAGACACACACCGTTTAGGCGTCTGCGTAGAAGCATCACAGGTCGCAACAGGTTGCAACACGCTCATGTTTGGTGTTGCACATGCAGACGAGGCGACTACCTCAGCGATGCTAGCAGGAAGGATTGTGTGTGGTCTCATGTGATAGACGGCACAGTTTCCAGGTTCGCAACAATCTACCAGCTGCTGAGTCGGTTCGTAGGACACAGGAAAGTGCGCAAACCGCCAATGCTGAGCGCCTCCATCACAGGTTTCTGTATATGTACGTAGATACCCGGAATCCCAGTAGCTGTACTCGACACTGCTGAAGCTAGGTCTTGCGCTCACGTACACGTTAGCAGGATGAAACGTAAACATCTTCTTGCAGGTCGAACGTCAACTGAAGACACGTACGTAGGTACGACATTTATATATGCAGGCTCCTACTAACATTGTGTGTGCCATTTCTGCATTAACTGCGAGTTTGTACAGGCATAGACACGTTCAAACTTGTCACATGGCTGCATGTCGTATATTGCACTAAGCTTGCGCAGGGAAGGACAGCCGTAGTCGGTCTGTATATCTACGATGTCAGCTGCTCCGTCGTCACACAACTTGCTCAGCCATTTCTTCTGTTCAGGTCCGGCAACGTAGATTATTTCGTTTTGAACTAGTAAATCTCCAATAGTGTTTTTCACTTGGTGGTACGGAATTTTTCCTTCGTCCCACTCCAGGCCATGGTAGTATTTACATAGCCATTCGTTCGACCGTTTGCTTTTTTCGTCTAGTAGTTTCCACGGATACGGAGGTCGGAAGCTGCGGGTTCGAGTCCGGCCGTCGTGAGTGACGGCAATTTCCTTGAGCACGAATCCATTTTGACTCTGGAAACCTTGCAGGTTGCAGTACATCTTGTCGCTAGCAATGCTCGGTCGTAACTAAATTATCATCGAAAACGAAACAGTATTTATGTCAGAATTTTCACAAGTTTGTCTCGACAATTGTACGAAGCAAGCCGATCGTGAAGTATCAGACAAAAAGCATAGGTGTTTGGTGGAATATTTCCGCTAGTCGTTATCTCGATCCTACAGTCGATGATGTTTGAATTTATTCGATCATCCTGTTTGGAAACGTCAAACACCATTAACGGTGCCTTGTTCTTGAAACTGTCGGGACTCAGTATCGGTGACTGTCTCCGCCCATAGTAAGCTTGCTGAAACTTGGCATACATTTGATATGCTAGAAGGAATCTTCCACTTTCAAAATCCATGTTCATGTCAACGTACGGATAACTTTCGCTGTTTAAAAATATTTTTACATTGCGTATTTGACAGTTATCGAATACGGAGCGACTTACTCCTGCATTGAGCTGTCTTCCGGTCTGAAGCCCGACGATGATGTATCTTGGTTTTTCCGTAGCGAAGCTGGACTTTACTATCCAATTGATACGCTGACTATGAGGCAAGCCAGGATAAGTTTCCAGGCTCCAGGATCGGAATGGCACATCGAAGTTCTTGCCATTTTCTATGTTCTTCAACATATTGACTCGTTCAACGGTGCTCACTTGGATGTGGGGCAGCATCCACTCGATAGACTGTAGTGTTAGCGAGACATCTTGAGGGTTTTCTGCAGCGGCGACAATTGCATTAATGTGCGTGTTGGCTAGAAGCAGTACGAGCTCTTGTTTCGAATTAATGATTATATGCTTGTAGTCCTCAGCGAATCCGAGAAGCATGGACAGAGGAACACAAACTTCGAACTTCCCTTCGGCATAAACCGGAAGCTTATATTCATCCTCGAGAGCCCAACCGGCCATCTTTGCAGCAGACAGTTCATTTGGCGTGAGCGAAAGGTAACTTTTCATAGCAGATGTTATGCCTACATCTCTCGTCTGGTCTACCTCGACGCCATTGAGTACATATGTAATGCGCTCGATTAGGTGAAGAATACCATTGCAGGATATTGATGTCGTTGTCGGGTGCGTACCATCCGCTTTTGTCAGCGTGCCTCTTATACGTAGAAATGACTGCGAAGGTAAAGTACAAATATCTTGGTGCTGTACAGCAATGCGTACTTCCGATGGTAGTGCGTACGGTCCGAGCAGGAAAGGCTGGTACTCGTGCAATTCCATTTTCGTAATGCTGTCATCAAAAATGACCGGATCTTCCACGTTGAGGATTTCGTCTTCCATATTTATTCGGCACTTGCCCAATACTGAGAAGATACTTTATGTTGTCAGGTGTTAATGCACCGATGTCTGGTAGAGAACTGTTCTTATTCACGGCAATACGATTTCTTTTATAACTGTTCGGTGTTACAAACTTTATGCCCATCGCTTCAAGTGCAGACGTAATGTAATTTCTTCGTCTTGAAAATTCACCAATCGTCCTCGCTGGTCAACGATTCGGACGACGACTTCGTGTGCGCACTTCACGACGACTGGAACGTAAATGATACTTTGCGGTACTTCTACCAGTTTATATCCTGGCGGGACCATCGGCGAAAACTCGTGCAGCATGTTGCTTAGTCTTCCGTTGAGATACGTTCCACTTGCCAAATTACAGTTTATTCTTATGACATTCACAGGCAAAATGTTTACTACGCGTGTAGATTCGTACGTTCTTCCCGTATCATAAACCTTTGATTCGAATCCGAGCATCGTACCTATGGTGCCAGGTTTCGTAAAGTCGACATTTTCACTGCATGTTAGAATGCTTTTTTGAGTGTTTGGATTTCCACGCAGTTGAAAGTCTACATCCTGTGGTAACATATCCCTGATGTAATTTGCAATGTCGTCAATTTCGTAAGATCCAACAGGTAACCGTATTTCATGAGCGGTCCCATCGCTTTTCAGGAAGCAGATCTTGCAATTTTCTTCGTCGATATTAGGTATGGCATTATACGTTTGAAAATCTACGAGTCCGATACACCATTCCCCGTCTAAATCCAGAGGCGGGAAATGAACCGCCCGCAGCTCAGATGCGTGACCTGTCAAGGTAAGTGTTATCGACATGACTAATAAATTATCATCACTGCACAACCTTTAAGTAGCAATTTTTATTTGTCAGCTAATTTTTGTTTGTTAAAAAGCGAAGACACAAGTGTCCGCAGTTTGTTTGATTAGGCTTCTGTTCCGTTTCGTAATTGTAAAACAATGTAGTGGACCGACCCAGGTACTGTCGCAGTTCTGGCGGAGGCCGTAAATTTCCAAAACTATCGTAGTACTCGGCCATTTTTCCAGACTTTATGTACGCCACCCAGTGCGTGCCGCGACCCGTCGACGTGTCTAAATTAATTATGGCGCACTCACGTGTCTTTGGCTTGCTGGGCAAAGTGTCTCGCATAAACACGCCGCGGAAATTTGGTATTTGCAGTTTGCGTGCGTACTTTATTAAATCTACGTTGGTGAGTGGTCGTTTCGGCAATGAACTTAGGATTTTTTCATTCGTTTCTTCCTCATGCCTCGTCCTGTCTTGTGAGGTTGCAAGTACAGTCCTGCGCCGTTTTTTTTACCGATGGCAATGGCTTCCATGCTGGCATTGTGTCGCTGTGCTTCTTTTAACTGCTTGCGCTCATTCTTCGAAGTGTTGACTGCCCGCACTATACCGCTCGTTGCACCGATAAGGCCGCCGAGAGCACCCAATGCAGGCAAAAGCAAAGGAAGAAATCCTCCTATAATCTTCTTGTCGAGAGTCTGTAATTTTTGCTTGGTTTTTTGCACGCCTGCACCGATCTTGCGTTTGGTCTTGCGTGAGTTAGTCTTTGACTTGATGGAGCTGGCTCGACGAGCACCCAGTCCTAATTTCGTCTTTGCCTTCATGATTTTAGATACGCCCCACGCTGCGATTTTCTCTCCTAGTCCCGCGTTCGACGATTTGCTTATATCTTCGGCTTCCTGTGCCAATATCTCGTCGGCCCGGTGTCTGGATTCCAGGTCCTTGCTTAATGAATATGCGATATCGTGCTGCTTGCACTTTTCGTCGAGTGAATTAATGCCCACGTCACCGCGAGCTAACCTTTTCGCTAGTTTCGTGCCGGGGCCGCAGAATCTGTAGCCGGGAATGTGTAGCTCGAATGGTAGGTTGTTTATCAGCGAGTTTACGAGCCCCGCGCCGATGTGTTTTTTGTTCTTACCTCTTCGAGTCATTACGCACAACTGACCAGAAAGTATAAATACGCTTCTTTTATACAAATACTTTAGTACAATGCAGGTCGTCAAGCAAGACGTGTGTTTTCCCGTGCGCATTACGCAAGACGATGTATTTAGTGCACGTGAATCACGACATGGCTTACTGTTGCCTTCTGCCGTACGTTGCATAATGGCGGGCCCGTCAAACTGTGGCAAGACGTGTGTTTTACTGAGTTTACTGGAGGAGCCAAACGGTCTTCGGTTCGAGAACGTCTATTTGTATTCCAAGTCGTTGCAACAGCCAAAGTACCAGCGCCTAGCAACTGTTCTACGATCTGTGGATGGTCTGGAGTATTTTCCGTTTAGCGATAATACCGATGTTGTACCTCCAAGCGAAGCAAAAGCCAATTCCGTGTTTGTTTTCGACGATGTAATGTGCGAGAAACAAGGCATAATACAAGAGTACTTTTCCATGGGCAGACACGCCAAGGTAGACTGCGTTTACCTGTGTCAGACGTACAGTCGTATTCCAAAACATCTCCTACGAGACAACGCAAATGTCATAGTTTTGTTTCGCATGGACGAACTTAATTTACGCCACGCTTATGATGATCACGTAAACACCGACATGACGTTCCAGGAATTCAAAGACATGTGCTCCTTGTGTTGGAAACACGAGCACGGATTTCTGGTCATCGTAAAGGACTGGCCGCTATATAAGGGCAGGTACAGACGAGGTTTCGAACAGTTTATCGCCAAACATGAGTCATAGCATTTCTAAATTTGGACGCAGCAGTCGAGACTTACGTACTGCTCTCAAGTCTCATGACAGCGATATCCGCAAATACATTTCGCTACTGGCTCAAAAGGTGGAAAGTGTGAAAAACGAATTACTAGAGTATCTCGTTGCCATCGACCAGCGTGTGGAAGCCTCGGATTCTCGCATTCGCGACATGATCGAAGTATCGAATGCTCAAAGACGTGACGATCTGAGAACTTTTCAAAGTAGTCTGAAAGCATCACTATCTCACTTGCCAACAAATTCAGATTTAGCCAAACACAAGAAAGAAGTTTCTGCGATCGAATAAAAAAGTATATAAGGAGGTATTGCAATAAGTTTTCAGCCAGTACAATGTCGGACCTGGCCAGTGACCTTCATCGAGCTATACAGTCTGTTCGTGAAAAATATTTACTTGCTAGACGAACCAGACTTGCACGTGAGATGGAAAATGAGGAGATATTTAAACCAATCACTAGTCGCCTCGACGAACTTAAAAACAAGGAAGAACCAGCCATCATTGTGAAGACAGAAGTTGAAGATGAAATGCCGACTGTAAAGAAGAGAAAGTATGAACGGGATCGAGAAGAAGAGGACTTAACAAGTACAGAGACCAAGCACAAGAAAAAAATACCGAAAAAGGGACATCAAGTTAATGCAATGGTCCGACCATACCTGATATCGTTTACGAGCCGGAATAATGACACGACCTACGGAGTGTACAGAAAATATAATAAGTGGTTCCTCGGTGCTAAAGAAATAGACTTTCTACCAGGAAACATCGTACGCGTAGCAGAGTACAACACGCGCGGGACTCCGGGTCTGTACGAATTGCTGTTTCGCAGGGAGCCTAAAGGATATTCTCACAAAGACTTACAAGAGTACAAAAAACTGCTAGAGCTAACCAACGCACATTTTCGCGATAACGATCCAGATAGTGGTGTATATAAAGACGTAGATCATGAAAAAATCGACATTCTCGCTAATCTCTTCAGTGAACTAACAATACATGGCGTAGGTTTAAAAAAGCTAGAAAGTGGTCAGATATTTGACTATGTATATTGGGACGACCCTAATGAATTAGTTGATCGCCTTAGAATTCTACATGCTTCGCTTAGCGTAGGAAACTATTCGCACATCAACGAAATAGTCTCCATACTTGAAGAACTGAGGGAAGCCGGCTACATACAATGAGTCGAACCGGAATCGCTCGCGAACTTCATGCTCCTGCTAGACGGAAATATCTTCGTCGCAAAGTCATAGTTCGTGGAATTGACGATTTATTCCAGGCGGACCTTGTTGAGATGATACCGTATTCCCGATTGAATAAAGGTTTCAAGTACATGTTGACAGTCATCGATGTTTATAGCAAGTTCGCTTGGGCTAGACCTGTCAAATCAAAGACTGCAGCTGACGTAGCCAAGGCCATGAACAGTATTTTGCGTGATGGACGTGTACCGTCGCACCTGCAAACGGACCTCGGGAAAGAATTCTACAATGCAACCTTCAAGGCTTTGATGAAGAAGTATGGCATCAAACACTACTCTACATTTAGTAACGTCAAAGCCTCCGTTGTCGAAAGGTTTAACAGAACTTTGCGTTCCAAGATGTGGCGACAGTTCACGGCTAACGGAAATTACAAGTGGCTTGACATCTTGCCGAAACTAATAAGCGAGTATAATTCCACGGTGCATTCTACCACGAAAATGAAGCCAAAGGACGTAACGGACAATCGCTTGCTTCAAACAGTGTTTTCCAACACGAAGAAGAAAGATCCACGAAAGCGTAAAGCTAACGTCGGTGACATTGTGCGAATCTCCAAGCAGAAAGGTATCTTCGAGAAAGGTTTCACTGCAAACTGGAGTCCCGAACTTTTCCGTGTGACACATGTTCGTGAATCAGAGCCTAGGACCTACTACCTCGAAGATTTGGACCACAAACCTATCCATGGAGGCTTCTATGCCGAAGAGATTCAGCCTACATTGTATCCCGATACGTACTTGGTGGAGAAGATTATAAAACGAAGAAATGGACGGTCCTATGTCAAGTGGTGGGGCTTTCCACCTCGCTTTAATTCGTGGGTGGCTGATGCGGAAATCGAGAAATCCAAAAAACTTTAGTAATTTGTCAGTGTATTTTTTTTTGTACTTGTAGTAGTGTAGTATGTATGTAATAAAAGTTTTTTTTAAAAGAACTTGCGGTGTTTTTTATTTTCTCAAACCTTACACTTTAGTGGTACTTTTTTAAAATATTAATGTTGTTTTGTATCATCCAGGGATCGAACCAAGGACCTTAGTCGATCTAATCAGTCAGTATATAGATTACAAATTTATTTAATGGATTTTGAACTTTTTCCCGAATCTCTAGCATTAAAATTACGAATTTCCAATATGGAAGTCTTGACGTCTGATAGGATGATGGTAGTAGAGGATTTAAAGTCTCTTTACAAAAGTTTAACATGGTTTATTGAATTTATTATTTTTTCATAAAATTAAACATTATTGCATCGATCGGGTATCGAACCGAGGACGGGAATCGATCGAATCGATATGTAAATTAATGAGTGATTTATTTAATGAATTTTGGAACTTTTCCCGAATTTCTAGCTAAATAATTACGGATTTTCAAGATGGCGGCCAAATTTCAAGATGGCGGGTGTCACAGTAATAAATGATTACTGCACTCTAGCGGATAAGAACTAAACTAACATGACGTCAGCGCACTCTCGCCGACGATACATTGATGATGGCTTCCAGCATCAAAGACAAGATGGCGGACATGACGTCATACTAGATGACGATATATATGCTTTGAAAAAAAGTTGTGGGAGTCAGTCTGCTAGCACCCACCACGGGGGAAGGAGCCTGTCGCCATTTTTAATTTTTTTTTACCTCGTCGGGTTCGAACCGAGGACTCCAAACTCCGTGTCGTTAATGTATGATTTTTAAAAAAATTTTATTAAACTTTTATTAAATTAATTTTTTTATATTTTTTAAAAAAAATTTCATTAAAATCGGATAATAAATAAAAAAGTTAAAGATGGCGGCCGTAACGGAAATTGCAACGGTGACGTCATAATTTAAAATGGCGGAAAACACATCGCTGGAATTTTCGAGAACACAATGACGTCATCCAAAATGGCGGATCCAAGATGGCGGATCCAAGATGGCCGCCGGGGTCAAGGTCAAACTTGTCCCGTTACGCTATGTCCCGTTACACTCATCCAAGATGGCCGCCGTGACGTCACAATCCAAGATGGCGGACACCGGCACCGGCACCACAGCCAGAAGCCAGATCTCGGAACCCCATTCCTATACTACTCCAGTGTTTAGAATATGTATGTACTCCAAAGAGATTTTTTAAATAATGTAAACAAAAATTACAAAAATTATAAATATTAAACGGGAAAAATTTACTCAACTTGTCGAAAAACAGTCTTTCTCTTCTTGTTTATAACGAGCGTGTCTGACCGGCGATATGTTGCCATTCACATTGAGAGCAACTACAGGCGCTCCCGTGACTAAATGGAGAAGACTCTCTGGTAACTGGTTGTGGAACTAACTGTCGTGTTACAACCTGCCCCTGTTACTACCAGCCCCGGTCTCCCCTATCTGTGAAATATTCAAAACTTATGTTTAAGCACAGTGGTTTTTATAATTTTTTTTTTCAAATTTGGATTCAAATTATTTTTTTCAAAAATATTGATTCAAAGAAACTGTCGTACGTGTGGTTCATATGTAGTGATCAAAAACATTTTTTTTTATCCCGTGGGTAAATACGGCATATTAATAATAGCGCGATATATTTCTGTAACGTCCGTCGCCTTTTTGTGATTCCAGCATAACCGTGCATTTAAAAAAAAATATGTAAGTATGAAATCCATACGGTTTTGTTTTAACTTATCGCCAAAATAAGAAGGAACGGGATATATGTGTTTCGCAAAGTAACACCTTCAGAAATGTGTCTCGCTGTTTGTCAAGTGCAGTTATTCAAAATATTTTATTAAATCGCCAGGACATGGTCAGTACGATGTGATATTCACTCGGCCGCGTTCATCAGTATTAAATCATCCCTGCACGGCGACCCGATGAAGTGATCGCGTGCGGACGTTTAGTCGTAAAAGGCGCGTGACTGCAGACACTAAGACGCGAGCGAGGCGCTGGAAAAGCAGCGATGCGCAGTCTTCGGCACCGCCGGTAATCAAACGGTCCGTCAGTTGGGCCCGGAGGGAGGGTTTGGGGATGTGGAGGAAGAGAGGCAAGAGAAGGAAATTCGAACACCGAGACCCCCCCCCCTCCCTCCTTCTCCTCCAGAAACCAACGGCTCTTACAACAGTCGGGCGTAATAGAAACTTAACGCGTTTCGCGCGGGGCGCAATGTTTCCTGCCCCGCAATCTAGATAGCAGGGTTGTTAGCGAGCTTCTGCCCTTGCAACCTCCCCTCCTCCCCCTTTCCGCGATCCGACCCAACCCTGGCAGTGCTCGACACAGGGGCTGTAACTACCCTCTGTCTCGGGGCCCCTATCGCCCGCACCTATTACGCACCCCATCCACACGGATAGGGGTGGTGCCTTCCTTTCCGCTCCGGCCAGAAAAGGCCTCCGTCCACTTTAAAACGGGGCTAGGGCCCTGCGTGCCTACTTCTCTTCGCCGCCTTTACGAGTTTAATACGCAAATGCACTCCGTCAGCGCGGTTTAAGTCGGTTCGCGCGCGGGTACCAAATGGCGATTTCGTCCCGACGAATTTAATTCGTACCTTTGCCCGGCGCTACCAAACTCCCCTTCCTGGCTTTCCCTGCAGTTGCAAAATAAAACTGGAAATCACGGTCAGTCTATTCTTTATTTAACAGATTATTCGACTGGCAAGATCAATTTAAAAATAAACCACAGCAAGAGACTCAGGTCTCAAGGATAGAATCACATCGGAAGGCTTCAGCTGTGAATTGGGGGATCATGCTTATCGCTCGCGGTTGAAGATGGGTGATGTTCTATTAGTACGTAACAAGAGACAGAGAGGAAATAAGGTCAGTGATGTTCAACGTCACTCTAGTGACTCTAGGGATTAGAAAAGGGATCATGTACAACATGACGAAATGTCTTCACCGGTAAAAATAAAAAAAATAAAGTTTGGACGCCAGCTAAATCGGCTTTTTGACACGTTTCCAAAATATGAAACATCTAGCTTCAATCTACGAGGTAGTTTTTTTTTTTAAATTTTTTACGAATAGGTCGTTAAATCAATACAAATAATAATAAAAAAAATTCAAGTTAAAAAGATATGTACATTGGATGATATTATGAAGAAAATCATTCGAAATGGCTATTTCATTGTTGAGAACTGAAACACTAGTTTTTAAAATTTTTTGTCTATTTGTCTAACTCTTTGTTTATTTGTATGCTGATTCCATATCAATAGAAAACAACTTGACGATTTTGATGAAAATATTTTTATAAAGGCTCCATATATTTACATAAATCCACCTGTGAGGAGGCGTAAGTTGGATAAATATAGTTTTAAGATAAAATAATTATATCTCCAAAATTAATCAAGAATGAGAAATTATATTGAGTACCAGTTATACACAAACGTAAACAACCAAACAAAATTTTACCACTTTGCGTAATTTCACGCCAAACAGGTGAAAAAAAGGGTAAATATGGTTGTAAGATTAAAAACTATATCTCCTATATTCAAGTATATTAAAAGAAACAATTTATTGTATTGAATTGTGTGTATATTAAGGGAGTTATGTATTTTTGTAAATTTACCCTTATTATTTTCCAGTATTTTCAATAATAAATGTAATGTAAAAAATATTTCGGGAGAAAGATGTAGATAAAATTTTAAGTTTTTATTATAAATAAAAACGAATTTAATAGTGTACAAGGAAAGGATTTCATGAATGTTTTTTTTTATAACTCTGCCCTTTGCAGCAATGGTTCCTCTTAGTAAAAACTGTCTTTGACAAAAGTTTTAGATAAAAACTAAAATGTTAACAAAAAAATTGAACGTATTAGATTGTGTTCCTACATAATAACGTTCAAACGAAAGCGATATTCGTCATATAAACGATTACAACGATTTATCTCTTTTTCAAAAAATCCTTCCCAATTTCTACCCTTTTAATTGAAACTCTACCGAGGTTTTCCAATACTAAATTTTAGAAGTGATATAATTTACGAAGTTATAATGTCCATAAAAATGTTGTTCATATATATATATATATACTTTTGAGTTGACGATATTTTTGTGGTCTATGTACAATGAAACGAAAAACTATATGAAATACAACAATTTCCCTGAAGTCGCACCGAGGTAAGAGCTACAATAGATACCTAGTCTTTCTTCGGTCTTTCTTCTAAATCTACCTTAATATTGTGGTCGGACATTTATTTGTGAAGAGTTAGAGAGAGAAAAATAAAACATTTTTATATCAAGAAATCACTTGAAGACATAATTATTAAGATATATTTTTTCAATCTATTGTTTCGTGATGAACTGGCAGCCAAAGTTTGTCAGTCGAATATAGATACTGCGCCAGAACACCAGATCTTCAGGTGCCAATACCAGTCGCTCTTGAAGATGGTCGCAACAAGGAATGCTGAAACGTCGGGCAAACCATCAATTATACAGACGCGGTCTCAGCACAGAAGCCAACAAGAAGTTAGTGGCTCAGGTCACGAAAGCCTACGACATAGATGTAAGATTAACGAAACAGCAAAATTATAGGTCATTCAAACCAGTTTATATTTTATGAAACGAACATAAATTTTAAATCTAGCTTGCCTCTCAAAATATAACGTTGAAAGGGATTGATAATTTGTTGAAAGGGCCAATGTTATCTTAAATTATATTGTTTTTCATTGATTAAAATTAATAATTAATATGTATAATTTGCCTCGCTCCCTTGGTAAATTTTCTGGCATTGTCTAAATCAACTAACAATTCACACGTTGCGCAACAGGATAGAAGAACGACAATAAATCTGAGCTTTAGGAAGCAGTATTAGCCAATTAGTTGGAGAGCCTAATAAATTCCAGCGTTTGTAATTTTTTTTGGAATGACCGACTAACGCGGGAAACTTCTTTTATCTCTTTGATGTATTTACGATCGTGTAGCGCGAAATCTCACTACCAGACAGGAGTATTTATTTGTTTGTTTTTTTTTTCCTCTCTCTTCTCGTGACAGCGTTTCATTGGTTGCCCGCCATACCCTTCTCGTTCCCGCTCTCGGTGACAATATCGCAAGTAGAGCAAGTGGAGCACTTCATTACGGCACCGTTTCGAGCGCCAGCTCCGAGCTCAGCTCGCCACGCCCGCGACTGAGTGCCAGCCGTCGCCGTGCTCGGCTGGTTGCATAACTCCCCCGGCTCGCCCGCCGACAAGAATGGATTATGGCTTCGCGTATCGTCGAACGTTGGGGCGACAGCGCGTGAAGCGAGTACTGTTTGGCGGGGAGGGGATCCGCACATAACTTTGAAACACACAACTCAGTACTAGAACTCTCGAAATATATATATAAAAAAAACACATAACTTGGAACCAATCTAACTTAGAAACACGCAAATTAGAAACGTCGTAACTTAGAAAATAATTACTTATAACTATCAAAACTTATAACTGGCATAAATTTAAAACACAACGCCGAACCAAATCTCTTATGAACACGCAACATAGAACTAGAACTCTCGAAATAAAATAAACGCAACTTAGAACTGTCATAAGTTGGAACCATCTTTACTTAGAAACACGCAAATAAGAAACGTCGTAACCTATAAAATAATAATTTAGAACTATAAAAACTTATAACTGGCATAATTTTAAAACACAACGCGGAACCACATAACTTAGAAAAACACAACTTAGAACTGTCAAAACTTAGAAACACACAACGCCGTACCACACAATTTGACAAACACCATTTCGCTCTACGGCCGCGTCCAGCACGCTACAGAAGAAAGATTCTGGGTTCGATCACTTTGGTGTAAAAAAAGTATTCTAACAATTTTTTTTTATTTGTAAAGTTTTAAATCATCGCGTTACGTATTTCAATTAAAATTAATTTGTTTTATTTAAAATTTATTTTACTTGCGACATATTTTTGTGACGTGTCACATTCCTTACCTAGATCTCGAAGTAAGAAACCCTCTCAATAGGTTGCAGCGTGCATCCAAGTGTGATACGGAGGTCCACCAGTTGACATCCTCGCCGAAAAGATACGCTTGCGTTAATTTTTGTTTCTAGAAAACGAGATTATTAGAGAGAGAAATATATGTTTCCAATCAAGAAAACGGGGGGGAGTAAAAAACCATGGCATTCTGAAAGTAACAATTGCCAAATTGGTTTGAGTTATTTTGGGAAACCATGCGCAACCGATATAAGAGTGTATAAACTTGGATTCGAACGCGGGTGCTAACAAAAGAGAGTCCAATTTATTTTTTCTTTAATTAGGCCACCACTCTCGGTACATGCAAAATAATTTAGTAAACATGCGCAATAATAAGTTTGAGATATACAGGCATGACAACCTTAATGAAATTAAAGAACTAATACGAAACCAAAAATCACTATATCTTAGATCGCTAAAAACCATCTTAAGCACAGTTTTTTATGAAAATATATCTTACATTTCAGTATAACCGTTGAAAATATTTTTTATTGCTCACAAATAAGAACGAAAATATTAAAATGCATTATAAAATAATGGCATCGTAAAAATTTTCATTAATTTAAAGTTACGATATTTATTCAGTCACAATGAAAAAATTTTCGCTATTAATTAATAAAATTATAAATGCATTTTTACTAATTTTAGATTTTAAAAGCAAAAGAACTAAAATAAAATATTTTCATCGCAACATGCTGTCACAAGTAAGCACATCAAAACAAAGTTCAGAGCAAAATTTACTCTTAAGTATAAGAAGACAAAATAAGCTTTAAAATATGAGACATTTACATTGAATTATTAAGCATGATGCTAGGTTATCACATAAACAAATTTTAACAGGAAAATTCTAAAAAAAACTCTTTAAAATACTTAAACCATTATATTTTTTTTATTGCTGTTGACACATTATTTAAACGACTACGTATTACCCAAATCACACAAAATATAAAATATATAAACTAATAAATAATTTTAATAGTGGAATTATAAATAATGTTTAGATGCAACTTAATTCGAAAAATTATTGCTATCGTTTTATGCTTGAAAAGAACATTAGAATTTTGGGCGCTAATTTTGGCACCATATTACGTTTTTGAAATAACAAATGAAAAATTTAATTTGTAGTAGACATTTTTGCATACAATAAATGCAAAATTCTTTATAATATATTTCAATTTATCATGTGTAACATCTTAACTCTTGTTATACGTTATTTGGTGGAAGAATTTGCGTGAATGCTATGGAAATGTGTAACTTTAATAAGGAAAATCATTGCTTAATTTAAAGTATTCTTATACGAAAACTCCAACATTGCTATATATAAAGGATTTTTATTTGTATTATAAAACACCAGTGTTTTATTAAACATTTCTAGGGACTACTCAACAACTTGCATACGCAACAACGTTTTTACATCGCTCTTATATTTACAAGCCTCGAAGGCTCATTACACATCGCTGGCAAGTACTGAAAAACTAACATTTTTTTTTGTTAAAAATTACGACTCAATACAAGATAACCACCACGTGTCCAAATATTATAGGTTTAAACTCAATAATGTTAAAAAAATCACTTTAAAATTAATCAAAAAAATTAAACTTACGACTTTAATGTATATGTAGTTATCAAAAATTTTAATATTTGATTTGTTCTTTTGATTTATCTTATTTAATTTTTTATATGTATTTTGAGTTTTTATTTTTTAAGATGATGTTGGCATGTGACTTAATTAAATGGAAAAATAATTTTGTTAACTGACATTTAGCAAATCAATAAATCATATAATGCTTATGTGTTTTCGGGCAACATTTTAAAATAAAAGATGTGTCCTATACTTAAAAACATTTTCTATGAGAATTTCAATGACTGACTTACAATGATCAAGCGATTATTATATATACTGAATTGCAAAACTATACTTTTTTATGCTTCACTCAAAACAGTATAAAAATTAGCAAGGAACAAAAAATAATGAATTATGTAAGAATTCCTGATCACCCCAATCTCGTCCGTAAAATATTGTTCAGGATGTAATGTTAACAATCACTTATTGAGATATTTCACTTAAATGCCTGTATCTGCCTCCCGCCTAGTGTCGATTGTCAGGTAACAATGTGGTGTCCGTAGCAGAGAAACTAATTAACTGCGAAGCCATCTCGTCGCTTGTGACGCTATTCCACGCGCGCCAGTCAGCAATAGAGTCCGGGTTTTGCGTTGAAGGGGGGGAAAATGTCGCCCTTGCCCCTTCATTGCCTGCAACCGGTGCAACATCTCGCCCCGGCTTATAACGCACATAAAGGCAAATGGGCGCGGTTTAATTCGCGCCTAGTGGGCTGCCTACCGGGCGTCAGGGGGGAAATGGAGGGGGGTGGAGGTTTAGGTTTTGGGAAAGGGGAAGGTTTGGGGTATAGGGTGGCCCGAACGGGTGGGCGGTCGTTTATTACCGGAGATTAATGAGGCGGGACGGGAACTCAAACCCCTCCTTCCGCCCTCCACGAACCCTATACACGGGGCTGTTCACATGGGACACCCCATTACGATGAAGAGGCGGTGGGGGGTCGCTGGTTTGGGGCAGGATGTGAGCATGTGGAGTCGGCGCCGTGGGAAGGGGGGGGGGGGGTAGGGGGTGTGGACAGCTAGGAGGGGGCTTGCGTTATCCACGTGGCGACTCAATGCAGTCTGCGCGATCCGGAACGGTTCAACGGCTGAACGGTTGAACGGTGAACGCGCCGGTTGCGAAGGTGACGGATAGCGTCCGCTCGCCGTCGACGGCCGAACGAGCGTTTATCGTCAGTGGGAAGGACCCAGGGATTTCCGCTAGTTGAATGGCCTGCTGGCTGCACTAGCTGCTTTATTTATTTTTCTGAGTCTTCTCATATAATTATCTGCTCTTTCTGGCATATCTGAAAGTTAGTCTACAGTCGCGTTTTTATAAGTCTGTGGTTTATTTATGCTTTCTTTGGGTTGCCAAAACAACTCATGACGCAGATACATTTTTACGAGTGTTCGAAATTGAACTTGTTGTTAATTGAATACGCGAGATTTTTAGGGAGTCTATAATCACGTACCTTTACTTACTTCACACATTTTTCTCTTACAACAGGCTTTATGTTACAAAAGGTAAAGTTGGTGAAGTTTTCTGATACCTTTGTTTGAAAACACCTCTGTATCATCCAACGGCGTCAATGCATAAATAAAACTAAATAATGGTTTCCTTAGACTTCTTATTTAATATTTTGTAAAAGATAAATATTTTATACATTTGAACTAAATGGGTAAGTTAAATGTAAATTAAAAATAAAGATCTTTTAAATTTGCAATTATTTATCATATTTTTTTGCTATGCAACCCAAATTTTAATTAAACTTTCAAACACTGGTATTCGATTAAAAATAAAATAAAATAAATAAATTAGAACGTGCTCGTATAAAAAAAACATAATTCAATGAAGCACTAAAGAGAATCATAACAGTTTCCCCTAAATAAATTATAAGTACGATGTCTGTCCATACGTAAGAACGAACTTACGAAATATTTTTGTCTCTCGACAACAGCATGACGGGTAAATATTATATTTTCTTTAAGTATTGACAATATTGTTAGTTTTATGCAATTTTCACAGTAAAAGCCTATTTTTTACTGACATGTACGTAGTATAGGTCGACTATTTATCACTTTTTATATCCAGTTCGAATTTTTTTGTAATTATAACTATATTTATATAATTCTATTTCAGTGAATCGCAAGAACAGATAATAATTGGAGACCATCCATAATTTGTAAAACAACAAAACGTACTGATTATTTATGAAAATCCCTAACAGCGTTTAGAATTTCGCTGGAAGAAACAGCGTTGATGCCAGAAAACAGAAGATTTTCTGTTGGTAGTTGTTAAACATTAAGTGCGGCTTGCTTGTTTATTCGTCAAGCAAGAAATATTTACATTCGATAAAGCAGCAGTCTCACGTCTCCAATCCAAAGTTACCAACTTGGTGCTCATAAATTAAAATTCGTGCCCGGGGTTTGAGTAGTACATTTGTAATTGCATTTCAACGCCAGCTTCTATTCATCAATCGTGGCCTTGCAGAACTTTGTTATTATGAAAATTATATTTCTTTTTCGGCGCTGAATTACTGCAAGATATTCACCCTAGCTCAGTTACACAACCTTAACTGTCTTACATTTTAAATGAGACAAACGGTAAGTAAATATGTTTTCATGACAACTTTTTTTTAGAACAAGGGTTAGTTAACAATTGAATGCTTAAGAAAACAAAGGTAATAATGATATGACTGTATATAAAGAGTTTAATCTATACTAATAATAAAACTGTTTGCGGTAAAACTTCTGTACATAGGATGAAATGATAAAAAAAAACTATTGCAAATGGCTATTTACATTATTGAATACTTAAATTATTGTTGTTTTTTTTTAATTTTTTGGTTTCTTTGTCTGTTTATTTGTTCGAGCATCAATCGAAAACTACTAAACGGATTTTGATTAAGTTTCTTTAATGGTAAGCTTTTTGGCTAACTTAGAAACTAGGCTTTGTCAAAATACATATTTTCACCACTAAATGGGCGAAAAAGGGGTCAATATGGTTTAACGATAATCAATTATATCTTTGAAACTAATAAAGCTTAAAAGATATAGGGTACCAATAATTAAAATTCAAAAACTACCTACAACAATTTTTATATTTTGCGAATTAAAAACCCTAAGGTGTGAAAAAAGGGTATGTTTTAAAAGTTAATAATTATATCTCAAAATTTAACAAATCATTGTAAGTGATGGGTTCTAATAATAGACATACAACTACTAACCAGGATTTATTTTATTTTGCGTTGTTCAACCTGTAACTAATGAAAAAAGGTAAATATATTTTTATTAATAATCGTATGTCCAAATTAAATTATTAAGCATAGTTAAATATTTTTTATGCCAAAAATAAACATATGAAAACTGCCAACTACAATTTTACAATTTTGCAAACTTCCAACCATAGCTTGTAAGTAAGGGGTGAATTGTTTTTAAGATAAATTATTTAAACTTCAAATTTAATCAAGCACAATAAAAAATAAGGTACTCATAATACACATACGAAAACTACCTACCACGGTTCTATTATTTTGATTTATTTAAACTCTAAGGTCGGTAACAAGAAGCAAGTGTGTTTATAAAACAAAAAAAAAATTCTAACATTTCCAATTCAATTAGAACTAGAAGTAAGATACTAAAAAAAACCTTCATCTAAAGTTGTGTATATATATATATATATTTTTTTTTTTGCGTTTATCAAAATTCGTTTTTTAATGGGGTGATAACAGGGTAAGTTTGCATTAAAATTAAAAAGTTGTATCTCTGAAACTATTTAATTTATGTAAATTTAAACGCAAGAAAAAATAAAATAAATATAATTAATTTACTTAAATGCAAAATTCATTCCCAAACGGATGCTAAGGTGTAACGTTAGGAGTAAAGAAAAACTGCATATTTCCGAATTTACTAGATCTTAGGGTTGGTATTAAGAAGGAACAACAAGCACATATAGTTATGAATTGTATTTCGTTTTTCAGATTTTCCGGATTTGTAAGTAAGTTATGTTTTATCATAAAAAACTAATATCTCCGTGACAAATAAAGCTGGATGTAAGAAACTTAGCATAAATAACTTAAATAATAAATTATATAGAGTTCATTCCCCTTTTTTCCGATATTCTTCCCTAAAACCAGTACAACGGGGACATGTTAGTTTTTATAGTAGTAAAACATATGTCCAAGCAAATTAAAATGAAGGTCACAATCTAAGTAAGATAAATGTTCAAATTATGATTTAATATTAGTTTTAACCATTGCCATTTTTCTATATTCGACGTAAAAGGGGTGAAAAGATATTTGATATTTTATTGAAAAAGTCGTACGTCTGAAGATAATGAAGTGGGATGTAAGTTATGTGATATTATTTACAAACATGCAATATCTACAAAATATTTCTTACAACATTCTTAAAACGTTATTTAAAACTAGGGAATGTTTAATAAACATACGTTACCCTACCATCTCTTATTCAACATTTTCCGAAATGTCACTTCTTAAGTTGTAACAGGGGTTAGTATTATTTAAAACAAATAAAAAATATTGAATCAATAAAATAATTACTGGCAAAATTAATTTCAACTTAATATTAATGAAAGTATATTATAATGGTTTTGGAGTTCACATCTGCGGTTAAAAGAAAAAAAGGGTTAAGTTTGGTTTTTGTTTAGTCAGTATATATTGCCAAATTTACTTAGTTCTTAATTTTTAGATTGGCATTCCTGTGGGAAAAGTGGTAAGGGATAAAAATTGGGGAATTTTTGTTTAAGCAATACTTAGAAAACTTAGAGTCAACTAATATGTTATAAAATAAATTTGATATCTGTATTTTATATTTCAAATAAAGATGTGAATGTATCAAATATCCTTAAATAATGGGAGGTACTATTTTGTAATAAGGTGAAATGAATTTATATTTATAAAAATACATATAACCATACTAAATTAAAGTTTCAGTTTAAACAATGACATAAACTTTGTTAAACTAATTTAGGGGCGAGTTTAAGAATTTGTTTTAAATTTCTACCTCATGGAGTGAAAAGGAGGTAAGTGTGATTTCATCATGGTAAAATATATGTTCAAACACTATAAAACAGAAGTTTTAAAATCAAATAATTATTATATATACTAAAAATAAATCTTTGCATAAAAACTCAAAAAATATCATTCTTTATAAGTTGATATTATGAAATAAAAATTTTATGCATCTGACAGTTTATTTTGTCTATTTATTCAGAAAAATGTTTGAATTAAACACAAGTTTTTTAAATAGTAAGATTTTAACAATACACAAAAATTGAGAAATCAATGCCGCAGGCTATTAGCTAGTGGTTAATTACATTACTATACGCATACGAGGCATATTTTAAGGACAAACCTAGATTTAATTGTTAATTTAACATTCTTATCGAACTTTAGCAGCACAGAAAAAAAAAATATATTTTTACCTACTTAAAGAACATACCTCAATGTTTTTTTTATTTTATTTTCAGTAAGCAGATAAAATTAAAATATTTAAAGCACGTATTCTCAGTGTATGAACCGAACGTAGACGTCGTCATCACAGCGGACGTCGGGCGTGGTCTGCCGCCGCGACGCTCGTCCGAGCGACGGTTAACGCCCCGGGGGGGGGGGAGGGACGGGCGTCGTTTCCGGTCGTGTTCCGGCGGCGCACCCCCTCCCCCCTCCCACCCGCCACGCGGAGCGCCGCGACGCCGGCGCCAAACGCGCCGTGTGACGCACATCACGAGTTCGCCGGGGAGCGACCCCCGGCAATACGCGCCTATTACTCAGCGGAAGGTGAGGGGACGGACAGTGTAGGTAAAGGGGGTTGGGGGCCGGGAGGTGTAGCGGAACGGGAGTGTTGGAGTGGGTAGGGGGGGTGTGAGGGGGTGATCAATCATCCGCGGACGCCGCAACACCCGCCCCTACAAACCTCCTCCCCCCCCCCCCTCCTTCATCAACGTGTCCTACCATCCGCACAGCTGTGTCCCCTCGCTCGAGGGAATTAATATTCTCGCTCGTTAGGTCACATCGTAAATTAACGCGCCTTTTATCATCTCATTTTTGCGTTTCGCACTCTAAATCACTGCGTTTAAATTATTCAATTATTATGATTGCTTCACTAAAAGAGTGAAAAAAAAAAATTACTGTGATTTTATATTCGGGTCCATTACTTCCCTTACATATTTCAAAATCACTTGAAGATCCAGAATGGTGTAAAAAAAAAAGTGTACTGAATATTTAAAACCTACATCGATTACATAAAACAATTTTTACTGCATACAATGTATTTTTAAATCAAAATAATTTATAAAAGGATATTTGTTTTTTCAAACACCTTGTCTAGATGTGTGATTTTTACGATAACAGAGTAGAATAACTAGTTCCTCTATTAAACGGCCATAAACGCACTTAAGTAAACAATTAATTATTAACTATTTTCAGAAAAATAATAGACTTTAGGAACGCGAAATTTGTACACACACACAAATACTTACGGTAAGTCTGTAAAGTTTGTAGACGATGTTAATTTACTTGGAACGCAATTTATTTTGTATTGAGTACTGACTGCTTCATGTTGTAGATTACCAAGCAAAAACAAGTTTCGTTCTTCGTTCCGCGATATTTACGGCTTAGAAAACTACAGCTTTTAATTTCTTCCACATTCTTTAAGACTTTTAGTTAACTTTTGTTTTGAACCACATCCGAGGATATGATAAAGAATCAGACTTTTTGGCTTGTTCACCGCTCTTTAAGATGGCTGCAACATGGCAAGCCGAAACATCTGACACGTCATCATTTCCTTAGACGTGGTCTTCATCCAAAAGCCAAGAGAAAGTTCAAAAAACACTTTGGCCACGGATGCCTTCGAACAAGATGCGCTGACATTCTTCAATCCCCAATTGCATCAAAGGATGCGATTCTGCGATAAATTAGGCACAATTTACCGCACTGACTGCTAACAGACCTGACTTGGTAGCAATCTAACCCGACGAAGATAAAGGATAAGCCATACACATCATATGTTTCATGGCTCCAAATATAAATTCATAGCTTGCCAAAATTAAAATATTTGTTGGATTAATGATTTAAACAATTGTCAACTCTGAATTAATAGCCTATTTTAAACTACTATATCATAGTTAATTATAATTAAGCTTATTTTAATTATCGGTTCAGTAATGTTTAACGTTTCGTACACACAGAATATTCAGTTAAATGACACATTATTATTATAATAAAAAGGAACTAAAAGTAAGGCAAGTATTGAAATATAATTTTCTTAGAATAATTTATTGGGTCTAAATAACAAATGAGTTATTAAGTATACGTGTTTCAAGGCTTGGTTTTGCGTGAAGCGTTAGATATATATATTTTTATTGCTATTAAGTAAGGGATTTTTCTCTAAATTTATTCCTATATTGCTCTTGCATTTTGGTTGGCTCAAGACTTTTCTCACCATAAATTTACTAAAATTAAATTTTAACTAAAAAACAACAGATTATAAGATATATATATTTGCGTAGATTTTACTTTTTTAGGTAATATTTAAAAATTATCTGTTGTGAAAATTTCATACAAAAAATATAATGCAAGAATGCTTTCAAGAATAAATTATGAAAATATCCTTTAATGGGGATATTTCACGGATTTTTTTCTATGAAAAAAAGAGTTGTTCATGAAAACTTTATAATTGTTGTTGTTTATTAAGTTAAAAGCATAATTTTCAAAATATTTTTTTTCAAAGTTGATAATTTAGAGCGTTTGTGTACCACTTTTATCAACTATTCATTTTTGCCCTAATAAAGGTGATCTGTACATCTAACAAAAAAATAACTTATTATGAAAGCGAAAAATCAATTACTGAATGTGTGTTGTAGTCCTCAGTGTCGCTTGAACTAGGTTTTAATATTTTGATAAAAAAAAAAAACACCAATAATCTCACGATGGAAAATTTTCAAATTTTGTTACTTGATAGTTTGTAACATAATCTGCAAAATAAAATAAGTTTTAAATTTTTTTTAATAATTTGCAACAACCAAACAAATATCCGGTTTTGCAACACTCCATTTGTTATATTTAAGTTGCCTTCAACACTCTTCTCTTGGACGCTACAGCAGTTGAGCCTGTGTTGCACGCACCCGCTGGCACCCACTTCCGTTAGGCCTCATGGGATTGTGTCATCCCCTCGGGCAGCAACAGGCTCGATTCTGACCTTGAAGATCAGTTACACCAAAAAAAAAACCACGTGTGAAGATTCAAGGGACAGACTAAGCATCATTAGGAAGAAGTTTGTGATGTGAAGTTTGTAGAAATAATAATGCGATTTTTATTCAATATTTTAAATTTTCTCATCGAGTTTTTTTTTTAAATACATCAAAGTATTAAAAAGTAAATAAATATCGGGCAAACCACGGGCTTCTCATCCACGGAAACAAAGACGCAAAAGCTGCGAACGAGATATGGAGGAAGTGAATAAAAACAAGTAATAAAACAAGTAATATTAACAATGATATATTAATATATTAATAAGCGGAGTTCAGTCGAAAATAGAATAACTTTTAATTTTACTTGGAACAATACAGTTTAATATTTGAAGCAAAACGTTTGTATTTTATGACCTTGAGTTGTGTCGAAGTAAGGATTTGAAATGTGTTAAATTTCACGTCTTCCTCAATGCGAATTGGATTTGAAAATGTAAAATGAAACGCATATTTTGGCAATTTGAGTATTGCAATGTTGATGCTTCAGACTTAGAGGTGATAGTTTATTTCCAAATACGGATTTAACAGTATTAAATTCTAAATGTTGGTACTTTAAGTTGTTTTTTGTTGTAGTTATGTATGTTTAGTTTTTCATTTAATAAATGCAATTCTATAAGCATACTGTACTTCGTATAACGCCAGCCTATGGTGCAAAAGATTGCGGTTTCGAATACCGGCCAGCTTTAGTTTGTTGTGGTAATAGGTTAAAGTTAATACGTTAACCGTTACCATAAGCAATGCAGTTTATGAACATAAGAAATGCAACTAGATAACGTAAAGGTTTGCTGAAACTTGATATAAAGTCTGCTTAAACAACATTGGCTATAAATTGTATTACATAGTGCGGGAATTTTTTTTTACTGTTTCTTGTATCCTAACATACGATAACCATATTACAATTAATGCTTTCATTATTTGCTTTATACTGTGTGTGACGCTACTTCCCTATTTGAATTAATAATTTATAACCTTATTTACACATTTTTCAACCTCTTAGTGGTGGAGTTTTGTAATTATATCAAAACTTATGTTTAATATAGCCAAGACCTCACTGATAAAACAAATTTTATAAAAATCTGTAAATTAGTTTTCGATTGATGCCGGAAAAAACAAACAAACAGACCAAACAGTAAAAAAACTCTGGTTTTCAGTTGTAAATAATTTAAATAACTATTTCCAATATAATATATTTTTAATAATTTCATTTTAATCTTAAACAGTTACATTTTTAGTACAGAAATTTATGAAGCACCAATTAGACATCTGAACAGTTCAATTCAAACAAAGTACTAGAGGAGGTAAAAAAAACAACACATAAACTGTTAAGACTCGATCCCAGAATACACTTGAAATCTCTTCAAATCCTTGGCTCCATTGATCGTCAGCATCAATTTTTTTGTTTAAAACATTTAATTGGAAGCACTTCTTTTTCTTCTTCAACCTCCTCCGATCGGGGGAGTCTGCCTCCATTCTGTCCCATAAATTGGCTCATCCCTTCCAGGGGAGGCACGTTCGGCAATATTTGTATCGCTCGCAGTAACCCCCGAGCTAAGAGCAGGGCGGGAGGGGAGTGGGGAGATCCATACACGCTTGCCAATCTGCGGAGACGCGTTAAGTCGCCATCTTTACTGTGTATTTTGCTTCCAGCCGTCCTCCGAGAGGATGAAGGAGGGTTCGGATGACGGGTGGGGGGCGGGGGAAGGACGGAGGGTGCAAGAGGGGGAGGGAGAGGGGGGGGGGTTGGGGGGTGTCTGGGAGAAACGAAACAGGATCAATAACTACCGGTGGTGAGGGAAGCTGCGGGGAAAAGAAGGAGGGAGGGATCTCATTCCGCGTGGTACCTGCGCGTCCGTACTCGCAGGCGCCTGGTGAGAGGACCGCAGATTCCTTCGCCTTGATCCCGCTGCACACTTCCATCCCCCCTCCTCCCCCTTTCACACTCTCAACCCCTTCAAAAACCCTTGCAGCTCTTCTGCCTACCTTCGAGGTCCTGCCTCTCTCCAGCACGAGCACAAACTCGATCACGGCTCGCGCCGGAGACACACCGTATCCAGCCTGCCATCCCCTCCCCTGCTCCCTCTCCTCCTTCCCCTCTTTCCCCCCCAACCAACCCCCGGCAGTTCGCGTCACCCACCTGGCTCGAGGAGAAGCTTCTGTGACAGATGCGGATATTTGCGTCAGAAACATCCTCCAACAGCCACGCACTCAACTCTCAACTCGGGCAAACGCTGATTTTTATTTATTTTATTATTTTTTTTGTGAACTAAAACTACAGGGGTGTATTGTTAATTTTTTGTTTTGTTTTCAAAGGTAATGTATGTAGTCGTTTAATTTTATTTTGTTTTAAACTGTTTAAAAAATCATTTAACATTTCATTCGTAAATGTTACCAAGTTGCATATATTGGTGAAATAAGATTTGGCATCGACAATCAAAAGTTTGTTATTCCGCGAACGTTTGTCTAACCCATCTTTGAACCCTTTTAAATAAAGGTCAGTTTTCCACAACCAACATTGCGTTGCTTTAAAAATCTGGTTCAACTTCTTATTTCAAATTTCACATTTGCTTTAAGTTTAATATATTTTTAATAATAATTAATATAAATAATGTTTTCTTTTATTACAAAACATATGTTTGGTGGTTTAAATTTGAAAATTTCCTTGTCCAATGTTGCTCATTGGTTACAAATTCTTAGTTAACTATTTAAAAAACACAATTGATGAACATTAACTTTTGCCTGTTTCGTAAATAGACTACAAAGACTCTTAATTTTGTTGAAATGTATTCTTAATCCTTAATTTATTAATTTTTTAGGTGGTTTTTTTTTGCTTTTTAATTTAATTTAACTTAAAATTTTACCACCGTCTTCATAAAAATGGGTTACATAGTGATGATTTACTGTAGTACTCATAATAGTGTGCTGATGCTACTCATTTAAAGTATATTTAGAATATGGGTACACTAAAAAGTGCAGATTTAATATAGTTTTATTAAGTAGACTTATTTTTGTTTAAAACATCATAAAATATCTAGAAATTGGGTAACACTTCAGAGTGGGTTAAATACTGAGGTGGCATCAAGAGCTTTTCTTTCCGAAGCTCTTATGGTCTTTCTTCAAATGAAACTGGATATTTGGTAATCCATGAATCACTTTACTAGAGAGCGTGGAAAATCACTTGTAATTTTGAAGTTATATTTCTTTAGACACAGCTATAAAAAACAATAATCAGAATGCATTTTTACGATACGCGTGCACCACGGAAAGAAATATATTCACATGATAAAAAAAGCTACATGCAAATAAAGAAAGCTACATATATATAAAAATTATATATGTACTTTTAAATCGTATACTTAAGTTATTGATTTTAAATACTGGTCAATATCATTTAAAACATATTATATTGTAAATACTAGTGATACAATTTGTGTTTATAAAATTTTTCAATTGTTTTTATAAATGTGAATTTATGTTCCCGCAAGTATAATTAATTTGCCTTATAAATTGTTTTATTATTATTTAATGAATAACTAAACATATTAAATAAGTGTAAGCATTCATGTATATTTATTGCTATTTATTATTAATTAAACATTATCACGATTATTTTACTAAATAAAAAATTAATTTTATACGCGTGCTTGTATTGATATTGAATATTTATTTATATATTTTAATTTAATTGAAATTTTACTTTACGAAGCGTATTTATAGTATCTCTCCAGTACAATTATATATTATTTTTTTAAATTATTTTCACGCTGAATTAAAGTTAGTTTTTTTATTTCGCCAAGTAAATAAAACTTCTAAAGCGCGTACATTAGTACACGCAATCATTTTTTCCTAAGTGATAAGCTGCGTGTATATGTCCCCGCAGTCCCAAAAATTTGTTTTTATATCTAAAAGCCAGCTATTGTAACAGCAACAAACAGTAATTAATGCTTATATGTGCTCAGAAACAAACGAATATCACTTTTACGATCTGTCAAAACCATTCCCCTCGAGAGAATATTTTTGCAAAATACTTGGGCCGAACATTCCACTCAAATTGTTCGTCCCGTTTTTTTTTATTTCATGTGGCGATCATCCCGTTACACAAAGAGAATAATTAAATTATAATCGAGTGGCACTTTTTGAACTCTCGCAATCTAGTGGCCCTTGTTTGAAGCATGCATGACGATACTTTTAAAAATCAACGTTACTGAAAAAATACTTTCGATTGAAGTAGGCAATAAATGATATAGGCCTCTTATAAGAAAATATAATTGAAGTATATGAAAGTAATTATATATATGTATATAAAGAAATAAGTATTTAATATAAAATAATAAAATCTTGCAAGAATAAGTGTGCGTCCATTGTATTAATAATGAAAAATACAAAACGGATACTTACATTAGTTAGATCAAACATTTAAAGTTTATAAAATAATTGTCTTTTTTCTGGATCATTCAAAAATACTGAACGGATTTTGATGAATTTTTTTTTTAAGGTATTTCTTGAACATAACACTATTCTATAAAAAATGATGCGATTACATCACTGAGGAGTTGCAAATAAATTTAAATTGTTGTGAGAAAAAATTGTATCTGAAAACATTAAGTAGAATTTAAAATATTTAAAAACGAACAATAACGTCAAATAATTTTCACATACATGAAAGTATAAGTTACGTTTTTTTATAATTTTTTATTCCATGCATATTTTTGGAGGTAGTGGTGTAATATAAAAGAGTACTTAAAAACCATATTCATACACAGAGAGATTTTAGAAAAATATCTAGTTTTATACATTATAATATATGCAAAAATTCAAAAAATTGAAAGTATCTTAAATCCAAAATTTTTGGAAGAAGGTATAGTGAAATAAATATTGTAGGAGTTCTTGCTGATTATGTTACGTAGGACTAAGAATAGAACTAGTAGCAAAATTTACTAATATATTTTTAATCACATAATTTAGAAAATAAATAAATTTAAAGTTTTCTATGAATTGGTATGTAAAAAAAAGTGTTAAATAAGCATTAATTTTTACAAAAAATGTTAAAATCCTAAAAAAATGGTACTTTAACTAAAGACCAAAAATTTATCGGCTTAGTTGCATATTTTTTTAATGTCATAAATAAGATTGAAAATGTTTTAAATTATGATTTTTGGACTTTCAGTGGAATTTTCATATAAAACTTAGAATACAAATAATTGTAATTTTTTTTTCAAATTATTTAATATCTAATGTTAAATTGACAAGCTCATTAAAAAATATTCAAATACCAAATTTTATGTGCTGTACTGGATCATATAAAACATATAACATATAAAAATCCTAAAGAATACTTTTTAATCGTGTAACGTTTATCGTTGCAATGCATAGTAATAGTATTATGAGTTACAAAATAACTTATATTTAAAAGATTCATAAAATTTTGGTGTTTGCAAATGATTTTTTTAGAATAAACATACCAATGCTGAACCTAAAAACTGAAAAACGCGTGGTTTTGAGTTTTTAAATAATGCAATAATTAATCTTTTTTATATCGTAAATCTATTTTGCCATGAATACTTGTATTATTAATGTAACTTTTAAGGAAATCGAACTATTTTATTTTTTATTCCCCATTAAAATCTAATTTATCTATTCTTAGCCAATTTCTGTATCTCACAAATTACACTAAAATTTAAAACAAATTTCATTTGAAGTCTCTATTCAACATTAAAATTTTAATCATTTAATATTTTTTTTAAATTATATTTTTTGAGTACTATATGCAAAGAAAATATCAACACTCTTCAGGTATTAACTTAAATGTGAAAAAGGTAAATCTTAATATTTGAAAAAAAAATGTCGGAAACCACAACATATATAATTCTAACTACGGAAATTTAAACATTATAACAAATTTTCACAGCAAAAAAAATAGCGTTAGGTATTAATCTCGATGTTGAAATTAACTTAGTAAGAATTTATTTCAAATAAAGAATTATTGTATGACTTTTGGCTTGAGTAGTGGGCCTTGAATGAGTGTATTTAGTTTATGTAATTAAAAAGCGCAAATATATTTTTCATGAGCTGTAATAAATCTGGGTGCTTTCTCCATCCCCGATAACTCTGCTAGCAAATTCTGCTACTGTCAGCAAGGTTTTAAGACGTCGTATAAATCTCTACGTGTCCCTTCAAAGACCTAGAACCTCACACTACTTTCCCTAGCTGAGGAATTAGTGCCCTCGTAAAACCAGTTTCCTGTTTTCACCCCTAACGTGACTACCGTCTCAGAGTTCCCATACTTCATTCCACCCCGCTAAGACCGTATGTTTCAGGTGCATTAAGAAGTGATGCTTAAAGAGATATTGCGAGTCAAGTTCATATACTTCAGAATTATTATCTGCCATATGGAAGAATGAAAGTATTATTCTTGCAGAAGTGCTTGGTTTTCAATACTTTTTTGTCATTTAATAAATTAGTTTTCTGTTTTTTCATTAAAATCTGTTCTACATATTAAAACCTTTTTAATTTCAGACATAGGTATCTTCAACTGCAACTTGTTAAAGTTAGCTAACTAAAAAACTATCTTGGCGAATATTTATTTTTTAACGATATTCTTAAAAATTTAATTTACAAATCAAATTTTGATTAAACCTTTTTCTTATTAGTAAACGTTATTAGTAAAGAACCATTAATTTTCTCCATTCTAAATTTTAAAAAAATCTATATAGATATATTGTGAAAATTTTGTTGCGTTGTAAAGAATTTTGTGCATTAGTCCTTTGTATTTCCTCCTGAAATATTTTGAGCACATCACTGATTTTTACCAAATTTGGCATGCATCTACACAATATTTCGTATAACTATTACTGTTATCTAAAAATAAATTAATATTTTTACTTTAAAATTTTATTACGTTAAATGTTCTCAGCAAATTTAGAGATTACAAACACATATTACAGCTATTACTCCAAAAAATATTTACGGGTTTTTTATCTGCTTGGTAAGAACGATATACCTACTAAATAAATAATGCGTATTCAAGGAACAATGAATGTAAACATATAATATTAACGAAACGCTTATGCGCATATAACTGCATTTGTGTAAGTAAAGCGAAATGGTAATGGTGATGTTAATTGCAGCATCATACCTGAGTACTAGTCTCTGAACTGGCACAAAATATTTCCATCTTTGAAACTAAATAGTGAGGATGTATCATTAATCAATGCAGCCTTATCCAAGGCCGCAAAATGATATCCGAATTATTCCGGCTTTAACGCAACAAAATAGTTATTTGGCAGTACTTATTTTACATAAACTTGTGTTCAGAAAATTTTTAATTTATTTAAACGTTAATCATTTAAATAATATATGAACACAAAAGGGTGTAGACAGCAGTTGGCTGGCTAAGAAACAGACATCCGTAGTATATTTCCAACAAAAGATAGATGTACAAACCTCTCAAAGGCCACAAAGATGCAAGAGAAGACGCAAGCGATTTTTGAATTTTATGAAAAGCCGCTTTTGAGATTTGTTGAGGAACGAAAACGGCTGACTTCCCTTTAAATGTTTTTTTTTTCCAAAGATCATTTCATAGAAAAAATTTTGTAGTAAGCAGAAATACCATGAATTATCCAATTAAGTTCTTAGTTTGGTGTCCATCAAATAATAAAAAAAAAACATCTGAACCACTTTATTACTGTTATAAATACATTTAATAGATTATTCTCAATATAAATTTGAAGATCAGCATGGTGCTTTGTTTGCAAAACAAACGTTATTCAGCTAATGCACCGAGCAGTATTCCAATCTCGCCTGTTTAGTCCGGAGCTCTGCATTCCCGCTCGGCAGTTCTGGTGGGCGGGTCCCGTAACCCCGCAGGCGAAAGTTACTTCTGTTCGCGCGGCCAGGGGCGGGACCGCCCGGCGCGGCTGTGCTGTGCGGAAGGACGTAAACATCGCCAGCGAGACGGCGAGAGTCAGAATTAACACGCGCCGCCCTTTTTCCCACCCCCGTTCCTCTCCTCCCTCGCCGACGAACCCTTCCCACGAACCCTTTAATTCCTCTAGCCGTGCCCCGGGTCGCGCGGGTTTCATCAGCGGCGAAACTGCGCCCCCTGGAGCGACCGGAAGACGTACGATCGCCCTCGCGAGGAGCTGTAGCCCGGGGCCTCTCACGGCTGGTTCACTGACTTCGCGACCAATGCGAGAGCCGAAGGATGCAACACGTGACCAGCGCGAGGAAACCCACGTTCGTATTAGAAAGCACGAAAGTCGCTAAACGTCACTAGCATTACAACTTGAAATCATAAAGTTCATTTCTACCTCGAGGTTTTTTTTTACTTACGTTTATTTTGAAAAAAAGTGTAAAATTCAAAATAATTAGATAAAAATTTTTAATTTTCTCTCACAGTGCGAAATCTAAAGTGAATTCGCGAAATGGAAGGCGTAAGTGCAAGCAGAAACTCAAGAAATAGAAACTCAGATTATTTTAGCGTGGCATTTTTTGCAGTTTGCGTAGTTTATAAACGGGTGTTTTTTTTAATGTGTATACTGTTTGCGTTTTGCACTTTTTTTTTAGTTCCTTGCGTAGATTATAAATCCGGTCTTAGGGACGAGCAGAAGCGGAGACACATACGTTGAAAATTACTTCGTCGATTTTCGGTGTTCGAGAAAGCGTACTTTGTAATCTCGGTTTAGCGTCTCGTTGGTGAGGCGGTCACAGACTACGACGGGTTGCCTGACCCGGAGGATGATTGGTTATCCGGCGAAAAGTCGAAATGTCGAAAAGTCGAAATGATACTAGAGTGATTTCCCACCAGCTATCCGCGGTGTTAAAAGAAAGGACCAACATGGCTTGGAATGTAACCCATGACTTTTGGCTAGGCACTGATAAAAAAAAGTAATTAGTTGGAAATCACAGATCAATGATATTGGGAAGGAATACGTCATGCCCTACTTAAAAATATTATTCCAGTATTGTCCTGTATTTATTTCTTGATATCCTATAAAAACTTAATCAAGATGAATCAACTGGCGTTAAAATCTGTTTCGTCTTAGTGTCCATCGTGTTACCCTTACGCCATCTCACTCGATTTTTTCACCCTCGAAAAATATGTAAATGCGAAAAAACGAAAGTGTTAAAATTCCCGCAAAATAGTCAACTCCAAATACAAAATTTTCGGAAACAGCTGCTTTGCCTATATCCAACAATCAGCAATAATATATGCATATATGCATATATGCATATATGTAATGTAAGAAAGTTTCTCAGTACTTGCCAGTGATGTGTGAACATATAACCTTGGTAACGGTCAAACTCATGTGTTCTCATGTTGCAAATAAATTTATAATACTAAGTTCTGATATCAAATTTAACTTAGAATACTTTAAAACTTTATCTAGCGTCATAAATATACTAAAAGTATTCATTTGAGGCAAATTTGTTAAATATATTTCCCCTTTTTTAAATCTAACAATTATTTTGTTAAAAAAGATGTACTACTGATTTCTCAGGGCTAGCCGAACAACAGAAGAACCAAATGCGTCGCATGTAAATACCTCAACGCTGAACGTGTTACATTTTCCCCTAAACAGGAATTATCATTGCCTGTGTTTTTGAGGTTATATTCCTTTAGGCAATTTGAGGGTACAATTTTAAATAATCGCGCATTACACAACGGAAATTGGACCCGTTAAAAGTCCAATGTGCACTCATGCAGAAATAGCTCTAGCCGCGAGACGAAGTCATCAAGATAGTGGACCCACGTGTGTCAACATTCACCCGTATATATTGACTTTCGCGAAAATCGTGGGCTATACTAAGTATATTGATGTGCCTAAGTAAACTTAATGTTAGAGAAACTATCCTAGAAAACATTTTGTAAACCTGAATAGTCATAACAAAATATAATAGTAACTTTAAAAATTCCAATAATATATGTCAGGAAAATTATGTTGGGACGAACATGGTGACAAAAATATATTACTTTTTGTGGGTTCATTAAAGCATTAAATACGCAGCGCATATTTAAGGAATTTTTTTAACTAAAAGTTGCAGCCTAATAGATACTTCAAAACAAAAATAATCTGAAACATTTTCAAACACCTATTATAACACTAAGTATATGTATATTTATTTTTCTTAAACAACAAATTATTCAGTAAATACTACCTACAAACCAATCTAAAATTTAATAATTTGATTAAAATTTCATATTTAACAGAAGAAATTCCTTAAGCCTGGCTTTGTACATGGTTTTTGACAAGAGATTATTTTGAATACTGCCCATCGTGTTAAAATTTGCTTAACAGTTAATACACAAAGTTCCCGCAAACTTTAGAAGCTATAGTTTTATGGAATAAATAAAATATTTACCCTAAACATTTTAAAACACATAATAATTATAACACTAAATTTAAGTGTATATATTGTGTTTTCCTTATATAACTTAAATCAGTCTGTAAATAATTCCTACACACAAACCTTCAACTTTTTTGCTAAATATTATTATGTTATAAAGTTATTAGAAAAGGTGTTCCTACTGATGAAGTTCAAACCACGTCCCTCGAGCTTACGAAGCGTGCGCTTTACCGCTACACTACACAACCCGTTGAGAAGTAGCTAACAGAATAATGTATACATTTTGGAATGCCAGCTTTGCTTGGTATTTTAAAATTTGAGATTATTTTTTATTATGACTATTTTAGTATACAAAATCTATTTCAAGGTAGTTTCATTATCATAAAGATTCTTTTCGCACACCAATACGTTTGGTAAGTACCCTAATATTTACTAAAGTTATAATATATGGGTTTAATTTGTGACACGTGGGGTCCACAAACTCTGTGTCACATTTACGTTCATCGACTTTCATTGTATTTTAACGAAATTACTCCTACAAAACGCCCTATACCGAGAGATAAGATGTTCACACATAGACAAATATTATAAAATAATAGTTGTCTGTATACTTTACAATTTTCACTTATTCTTTTGCTTTCAAATTTGGGTAGTCATTGTTTTATCTCCACTGAGAAAACAGCTACATACTCATTACAATATGTATTTATTAATAATAAAAGAGAAAGTGTGTCTGTCTTTCGCGTAGCTCCAAAAGGGAAATATCTAAAGCAGTGAAATTTGGCACATACATAGATCCCCAGGTGGAGTCCATAATGAACCTTAAAATGATATTATTTTTCAAAATTCGAATAAGTTTTTGTTATTACTATTACTTTACGATTTTCGCTCATAATTATCCGGCGCGAATAAAATGAAGGCCATACAGTTGTTTAACCAATATATATATATATATATATGTGTGTGTGTGTGGTCAGGCATTTTAAAGTCTTTGCAGGCGTTTGTTGCCATGTTTCAAACAAATTATTGCGAAACTAAATTTGCAGCATACTTCAGTTTTTTTCCATTTAATTCTTCTCTTTTCTGCCCATGAGGAGCGTTATGTGTAATGACTACTACGAGAGTGTATAATATAGTCTTCCTTAGCGGAGCACGGGTGTATCAGCTAGTTATTATTAAATGTGCACCGTCCGTTATAAATATTTTTATTTACAAACAGAAAAAAAATTGTGATGTTGGGCTGTCACTAATAATTGTTTGTTGATAAAACCAAATATTTACTAGGGTAGAATTTCAATATATACCTATACAAACATATTTGTGTTCACACACACACACACACACAAACACACTGCTGTGGTTACCGACTGGCTATCCGCGGTGTGAAAGTAAAGAACCAACACAGTGTCCAATCATGAACCCGGCTTGAAATCGAAACCAAGACCTTTGGATCAGCACTGAAAAAACGAAGTCATGATACGTAAAAAAACACATAAATGATATTGGGAAGGAAAACGCCATGTCCTACTTTCCACTCCAACATTTTCATGTAGTCCAATGTTCCATATTAAAGTTATTATAAGGTATGTATCAAGGTGGCTTAACTTTTTTTATTCAGCGTGGATTTCTCCATATGGAGCTTCTGGGCTCCAAAAGGGCCAGCCGTAAAGGTGTGTTTGCCACGCCTTTACGATCCTCAAGGATCCCAACTCACGCGCCTCTCCCGCGGGTTCTTAAGCTACTTTCAGCAGATCACAAACAATGGTCTAAGGGTCGTCGGACGGCGGGGAGGGTGTAGGGGGTTAGGTGGAGGGGTTCGTCGTAATTTCTGGAGGACCGTGTCGGTTCAGGTGCCCGCCGGTCGTTATCCGAAACCCAAACAGCCGTCGTCGCGCTCAGGTCCGGAGCGAAGTTTGGGTGGAGAGGGGGTGTCCTTGTAAGGGGAGAGGGTTGGGAACCATTACGACGACGGATTAACACGAGCAGCCGACCTCTGGAGGGCGTATCCTTTACGCAAATAAGACGCACTGGGGACCTTGCTCTTCTCCACCCCACCCCTTTCCCCAACTCACTACCGGGGCCGAACCAAGGGTGTGTTTATCCCGCACCGTTCACCATCACTTCACGCGCGGCACAGCGGAGGTGAGGATGAAAAAAAAACATACACAACTCTTTTGTTGCGCGTTGAAGGGGGATTCGGAATTCCAGACGTCACGGCACCCACACATGCATCCTTCCCTCTCCTCCGACCGACGACACCGCTTGCTGCGCGAGACTTTCTAATCAACTCGCCGGCGAACGCCTCCCACGTCCGGGTTCAGATGAGTCGCACGGGTGAGGCGCGAGTGCAGGCTTCCTTCTCGGTGCGCAAGTCGCGTGCGCGGGTCTCTGAGAGCTGGGCGTGATGTGCCGCGAATACCTCGACGGGCGGGAACCAAGGGAAGCAAGGGAAGCAAGGGAAGCAAGGGAAGCAAGGGAAGCAAGGGAAGCACCTCCTCTTCGAACCGCGAAGGATGTCTGGTGCTCGCTCTGTTCCGAAACACCTCGGCAGTTTTTAAGCGATCAACAACAACACGCACTGTTGATGCAAACACTTGTTATTATTGGAACACATTTTAACAGTAATTATTAAAAATTAACTTCATTTCTTTTCTGGGATAAAAAATTTGTTTACTCGTTAAATGTGTTATAAATAATATATTTGGATATTAGTTTTAAATAGCAAAAACATATTACCACCTCAGTGTCTTATCTTATTTTTACACATCTGTGATTACTTTTTCATTCGACATGTAGAAATTAAGTTAAGTAATTGAATTCTATCACATTCGGTAAAAAAATGCGTTCGCAAAAATTTTTTTTGTGACCGAGTTTGAAGTAACTTAGCAATGAAAATATATCAGTTGGTGAGAGGATACCAAAGCTACAGACAGTTACGTAATAAAACACTTAATTATCTTATGGCATATTAATTTTTTTTCCAAGCAATTTCTAAAATGAGGAAAATATAAATGTTTGTGAATATATTCATAAAATTATGAAAGAAAACTACTAAGTGGACGTGTGTGTGTGTGTGTGTGTATATATATATATATAATTTCGTGCAGTATCGCCTATAAAATTAAATTAATTTTTTATTGGTTGCTTATTGGTGAATACAAGGTTAAACCCAAATTATGAAAAATATATATTTTCTGATTTTTATACACTGTACATGAACAAAAAGCGACCCTGAAGTTTCTTTAATTTTATAACAGCATTCAACACACAGCCGCTAGTATGTATAATTAAAAGTCAATCGTCCGACAATAATTACGTCATGTTACAATGTTCTTACTATTTTTGTTAGCATTAATGAGCTGCAGTGCTTCTAAAACCATCTTGACACAAAAAAGGAAATACTGTGAACAGTAAAATACCACTGTTCTTTAAATTAATTCTTTAACATATATTTATTACTTACCAATGAGAACCATCCCTTCAGATACACAGTGAATGTCAGGAATCTTGAATTTTCAGTGTCTTACTCACCTGAAAAGTAAGAAAAAAACATTTGTATAATCTCCCACGTAACAAAGGAAATTGAAATATTTTACACAACGTGTCTAACATCTTAAAGTAAATATAATTTCGTGAATCCAAACAACTTTAATTTTTGTTTAACTTGCTAAGGTTAAAAACGGTACAAAACATTTCAAGAATAAAACCCACTTGTTCTGTTGGGGACACCAAACCAGCTTTTACTTTTAAATGGACTGACTGTGTGAAAGGCATTTTCTCGAACGACATAAACATATTTTAAGCCAATAAAAAATAAGTTTCCCCAACGTTCTACCAAGTCTACTTAACGCTTTAAACAATGAATTGTTACTTAAAATAGTAATTTTAATTTATTCAATGTTTTTTCAACTTCAGGTAAAGACGTTTTCTGATACGTTTTATCGTTAATTGATGAATAGTTTTTTTGATTCATAAATAATGCATTGTAATTTAAACAGTTTTATTAATTTTTAATAATTGTTCACGTTATTGATAATTTTTTTCATTAATACATTAGACAAGCATTTCATTTGTTTTTTTATTAGTAAAAACATTTTTATTTTAGTGAATTAAATTAATATAGTTTTTTTAAGTGATAACAAATCAATGCGTTTTTAAATGCTTGTTTGTATTTATAAAAGTATTTTTTCAGGTAACATGTAAGAAGAGAAATATATATCGCGGTTATCTTTGTGATAATCTGTTGTCATGATATACCTGCTATTAAACCAATTTTTATCGTGGGAGTTCGGTTTCCTATTATCGGTCGTGGTCACCAAACCGCATCTTCTTCTGAACAAATAGTATTAATTTTAACGCGTTAAATACTCATCGATTTTATCATTTATCGCGATTGCGATTTTTCTATGAGGCTCGTGCCAACATAGCGTTTTTAAATAAATCAAGAGCTTTGCTGAAGAAGTGAAGAAAAAACGTAGGAAAGTCAAAACCAAACATGGGTTTCCCCACATTCTAGTTCAAACACTCCTACAAAAACATACAACGATGAGTGAGTGGTAAGATACATACACCATGCATATAAGTGGTGAATAGCACCGTTGTTTAGTAAATAATTTGGATCTTGAAATGCTAAACGTGTGGGTTTAAATTCCAGTCCAGAGTTTCTAAATTTTTTTTATAGGTTCCCAAACTCACTCCAGGCAAATAATTACTGGGTTGATCTGTCACTATAGGCCACGGCAGATATTTACTTCACTATCATTTGTTTGTGTTGTGCGTTTTGGTCTGTAATGATTTCGCTGCTTATAAGGCATTGCACCATAAATCAAAAATTGCCTTTTTTCTTCATCCTAAATTGAGTCTGACCCGTATTCGGGTAAAACACAGTTCTGAGTCCCAGAAACGTTGCAACCGTTTTGTCTTGAAGAAGCCTACAGTGTTCGAATGTGCTGTTGTCGTTGTGTTTGTCAGTAAACCTATTTAATTTTATCGATAGGTTCTACTGTGCGTTGATGTTATTCAGTTGTGTTTGTCCGGATTATCTGTTTAGTTTCTTTTTTTTTTGTTTCTTCTGTTTGTCGATATGTGGTCCAAGGTTGTTTTTTTTGTCTGTATTTACTGTTTTCGTCACAACTGTCTCGTTGTTTTCAGCCCACTATGTTCGTCTTTGCTGTGTTACTGTTGTGACTTATTCATTTCACATAATTATCCACGCTGTCTATATCTCAACATTTGACATAGGCTGTTTTTTTCTGGTTTTCTATTATTTTCTGTATTCATCTTCCTATGTCCGTTATTCAGGTGCAAACTAGCAATGGCGTATGTCCAAAATAATGGTTTAAATAAATTGCAAAAACCATTGAAAGGTCGTAAAACACTACCGTGCCGACTCCGTGCTAGGCCTGTCTGTGCAACAAGTGCTGCTCGCTCCAACTGCAATAACAGAGCTCTTCATTGTTTCGCCTGCCGCTCGCGAATGCTCGGAATGCGTTTAACGAAGCAAGACTTCCCCGTCGCCCGTTGCATTAACTGTACACGCTTTACGCTAAACGCACTGACAACTCTCCCTTTCAGGACGCACTCAGCCTGTGACTTTGTGGAAAAAATTAATACCTAATAATAAACCTCACTACACCTCCAGTGCACACTCGTCGTGTGACTTTGTCCATTTAAGAAAATAATTAGCAGTTTAACTGCGTTTTTTTATGGAAGCTTTCTAAATAAAAGATTAGAAATTAGAAGAGTGAATTCAAATTAATTTGGACTGTATGAAATGCTCGTTTGGCGTATAACCAGCTTAAATACTTACGTATTAAGTTTTTGCACTCATTTATACAGTACAATGGAGTGCATCCAGAGATCCCGGATTGTATTCTTGTGTTCGGCCATCTTGATTGCGATTTTCCTTGGTTGCCCGAAAATCACTGCAAACAAGTGCTGGGGATATAAACTTACATTAGTCGTCGGCCGCTTTCTTCCCTCATTTCCCTGTTATGTACAGTATGAGCTACCGTCACTAATTACATAAAAAGCTGTCAACGAGACGTTTTATCCAAATACAGCAAAACAAATACACATGCGCACTGTGTGGAAGCTCTTTTCTACAAGCTTCTTTCAGGAAAATCGACGGGTTGATGGAAATTTCCCTTTCAGTCCTTGTAAGTGAACACAGTTCAGGGTTTACAACAAGTTGAGCAGACGTTTCAGGTACCGTGTAGCGAAACTTGTCTATGATTGAAGTTAGCTTTCGAAGGTTTTTTAAAGTTACGTTCAGCACTCGTAACAAATTACATACAACTTACCAAATAAGGTGTTTTCTTCAAGAGAGTCTCTGAATCCTAGACAAGCTGAGGGACGAAAACTACAGACCTCTCCCATGTCTCGACTATCTTTCATTCTATAATTACGTTAAAATAATGTAGTAAGAAAGGTTTAGCACTTGATATATTAAGGCAACAAAATTTTAACAGTCTCTTAATAAAACTAACATGTACATTAATAACTTGAAGCTATTAGTACGATTTGTAATAGTTATTTTAAAGAGAAAGGCATTGTCTTAGTTTTGGTCATTATTTTGTTGCGTGTGTTTTGTAAGGTGATAAGATTAATAAAACAAACAAAAATAGCAAACTTATTAAACAATTCAAACCTATTCACTGTGTTGTTGAATGTCATTGTTCTGATACAATTTTTCACTTCCTGGTATAAGAAAACAATTCAGAATATATAATTGTTTTATGTTAATTTTATCTCTCATTAAGATGTATTATCAGGTAAACAAATAGTTGTGATTTGATTTTATTTGGAATTTATTCATTTACTTAAAGATCTGGAAAACTTTAATCCAACAAATATACATTTAATAAATTTAGAAGTTTAAAATTTAACATTGTGTCAGCATTTTGGTGAAATTTTTCGTGTGACTAAGTTTATAGATAAATTTGGACATGTACTTGTGCTTAAAAAAATTATGAGATTTTTGAAGTTAATTCTATAAAAACATCATGTTCAACTGTTAAAAGTACATTTTATAAGCCAGGGTCATGTGGTTGAATAAAATTTATATGTTATTTTTATTTCTGTCCAAATAGTACCTGGCTCAGAATAACGTTGCTTATTAGAGACGTATTCATCAATGTTAAAGAGTGAAACATATTTTTGAAGTTATTGAAGTTATATATTTCTTATACAAGATGCTTGCGTTTAAAGGTTGCGTTTCTTTCTAACGTTGCCGTGGAGGGGGAAAAGAAAAAGAGAAATAGCCTGTGAGTGTTTGCTCGATGGCGCGGGGTTACTCATGCGGTCACTGATGGCAGCAACAAAGTATGATTTCATATTGTTTTAAATACGGTTGTAAACGTTTACATACATTATAATACTTTTTTCTATTTTTTTCCTATGTACTTTCGCATACTGAGCAACTCGAAATTCGCAAATCTAAACACTCAAATCTGAGGTCGGATCCCGTGTTAGCGTTAAAATTTCTGACAAATATGTATCGAAATTTCCAATACGAATATAAATAATATTTTTAGCTATCATAAATCCATTGATTCATTCATATATTCCATTGGATACATGGACAGAAACTGGTAAAAGTCTACTTCAAACCCAAGATTACGAGTGTTTCAAATATTTAACACCCTAAAAATTTCCTTCTCCACTTATGTGAGAAGTTGCACTTCTGGCGTGCGTGACGAACGTTCATCAATTTTTTTTTTAGAATTTAAAACTAAGAAGGCAGGAAACTTTAAGGCATCATCGGAGGAACATTACATCACTTGGCAAACACACCCACTAAGTCCAGGAAGCTAACAAAAAGTTACGCGCTGGGTTTAGCTGGCGACGAGAACAACAAATTTCAATACAAATTTCTAGATCGCATTTAACATTAACTGCCATCTATCGGCATTAGAAATATACTTCCCGAGTCCACACTTACGGAATTTTTAATTTGATTGAATTTGTACTTCTACTTTACCAACCGTAATTAAACTATCGCTCCAGTCCAATTATTATTTTATATCTATTAATTATTTGCATGTTAAATTTAATTTAATATTTTTAACTTCGCCAAGTAGTAGAACTTCGAATGCACCCATTTAAAAATATATATTTTTATTTTGATAGTTAACCTACCACAGACATTTTCCGGTTTACATTTATGATTATTGGCATCCGCGTGGGGACGGAATGTTACCGAGAGATATCCGAAAAACGTCTTAGAAATGTTATCACCACATAGGCGAAACAGCTTGTTGCGTGAAGTCTCTTCTAGCCTATGTTCAATGCCTCTTAAATTCCCGATGGCCGTGGTCGCTCTTAAGGCTCGTGGTTTCGATTCTGTTTGACAGGCTTCTCTCGCATCAATTAATGAACATTCTCTCCCAAGATGTTAAGATCCAAGTCTAATTTTATAATGTCTCCTTAGCCCTAGCCTTTCTGTGAACAATGTTGGATGTGAAACACCACAATTGCATTTTGCCTTACCATAACGTCCTTGTTCCTGAGGTATTTAAAGGAATAGCTCAAACAACTTTTCGTTGGGTAGTTCCTTTTAATATGACATTTTGTTTGATGTTTCATGTATAAGCATTGAATTTTAAATGCTAGATATACAATCTTAGAAATCAAATTTAAAAATTCTGCATATCTTTGAAATTTTACCGGAAAACATTTGAAAGTGCTCAAAGTTTCGTTTTCTAATCTATGCTACATGCCTACTGCTATTTGTAAAAAGTCAAGGAAGTTTTCATGATGAAAAATTATGCTTGTCAATTTTTATAGTTTCATCTAAGAAAAAATTGAAATTTGAAAAATTCTTAAAAAAAATTAATAATTTAAAAATAGACGATCTACTTAATAAAACTTTAACACTGACTGACAGATATGCCATAGCTTAAACCGGCGGGTCTGGAAAAACAAAATTTTGCGTAGGATTTCCTTATATAACGTAGTTCTGCACTAAGAAATGATTTTGGAAAATTAATTCCCTAAGTGGTTGAATATGGGACGTTATAAATATGTAAATTGGTGTTTCAGCTTCTGTTTATAAATAAAAGTCAGTTGTATCGGCGTTTTTTTGGTAATCCATCAAAAAATGAGGTTCAAATACTTTCCAATCGAGCACAGGGCTAGGGAATTGAGTTTGTGCGTTACATTCTGTCTACGAAGACAGCGTCCCGCCAGAATCCGACAATCGTTTCGAGCGCGCGGCTGAAGGTTAAGCTTCAAGGGCGTGGCGGAGGGCGAACTCAAATCTCAAGAGAGGGGGTGGTGGTTGTGTAATAGCCCGGCCGGCCAGGGACGGGTTTCATTTCAGCCATTCATATGCGGGTGGGCGCATGTTAAATAGTTTGAAGGGCCCGGAGGTCGGTCGGACTGCCCACAGGAGGCCCATACCGCCTCCATGGGTAGGGGGGAGGGGGGCAGCCGAGGAGTCGTGGAGAGCTGCAGGGCGGACGACCAGACAGCTCTGAGACAATTGCAGACCCAGCGAGGCCTATTCCGCCGCACGGGCCCCTAGGATGCCGTTAAGGGCGGGAAGGGGTTGGAGGGCGAAGGTCAGGGGAAGTGGAGGAGGGGTCACAGATGAACCGTCGCGCAGCGCCGGCCGTTGTCCACTCAACCTTTGACGCCCAACGGAGAAGCGACAAGGTCGTGTCAGCTGCATTGAAGCTGGGCGTTTAAGAGGTAGTCTCGTCAATTATTTGGCTCATGAATTTTAATTAGTTCATAGTAAAACAATTTTTTTTTGTAAAAGCTATTATCTGCTAAATAAATATTTATTTAATGGTTTTACATACTCTGACAAGTAATTATTTTGTCGGTCCTGGCAAGTACTAAAAATATTCAAACATGTGTTATTAAATTTTGGATTAACCGTTCCTAAGTTGTCTTTGTCTTAAAACTCTCTATTTTTATAAAATCATTCATTAAATAAAAAAATAATATCTATGGGTTTTCCAAAATCATAGAAGCCTAAGATTTTTCAGTGTATTAAGAAAGTCTAATTGTTATGAATGATATAATAAAAATAAAGAGTTTGAAGGCGAAGCCTGTGTACGAACGCTTGATCAAAAATTATATACAACGTTATTCGATGCTTTCAGTACATGCTACGATTGACATTAATATTTGGCTTTAAAGTTCAAAAAACATTTAAAGGTTTTTTTTAGTATTTAAACACTTATAAACACATCAATAACGTTATATTACGAATTTCTTTAAAACCTTGAGAAAAAATTCGAAATAATAGGAGGAAAATAATTTTACCTTAACGTAACCTCCGGCAACGTCCACTATTGCAATTTACCCGTCATATATTAACACAAATTCACTATAGCTAAAATCACTTTTTGGTGAATAAGTGGCCTTCTCCCGTGTCATTACACATAAAGGAAGTGAACTTATTTCTGTTTAACCAAAACACGTGAAAATTCCTTAGTTAACTATCTCATAATAACATTAAGTCGCATTTCAGAACTCATGCCAGACAGATGACGTTAACTGGGAATAAAAACAACTAAATTAATAAATTTAAAAAGATTAACTTCGAAGTTAAAAAAACTTGTTGAATGATAATCAAAATAAATATTTAGAATCGTTTTTCAAATATATATTTAGTTTATCCGTTTAAACTTTGATTATTTCAGTAAATAATAAGAATGTTTGATATACTGAATTGATAAAAATGAAAACAAATTCAGTTTTTGCACTTGGAAACATTTCCAATTATTTATTTGTATATGACTGACGACATCGGAATGTTCTAATGAAAGTAGATCAAGTACATCTTGTGTGTTCTTACATATACTAAAACCTAATAAAACAAAAATTACAGAAATCGTAGTTGGTATAAAAGGAAGACTTACAATATAAAAAAAAAATCCAGCAGAATCGTGAACACTTGTAAACTATCAAATATGACCAACTTTATTTTTACTTAATTTGCATTGTTAATTTTACTTTCGAAGATATTTGTTTGAACGTTAATATAAATTAAGTTATTTTGATATCTTTTCGTTAAAGAAAATAATTGTAAAAACATTATGAAAACCAATACGTAACTATGTTTTCGTAATAATAAAATTAACGTTTAAGTATCTTATTGCATTTTTTACACACGATATTATGTTTATATTAATTTTTTTGTAGATGTGTTACGTGAAAAGTTATTAAACAAAGTTTTAAAACTAAATTACACGTCATGTTAGATGCAAACATAGCTAACCAGTGGTCTTTTATTTTTATTGGTACATTCTTTGCTTTTTGGTATTAAATTCTGAGCATGCATCTTGGGGAAAAGATGTCCCAAAAGACAATATAAATGAGATGGAGCTTTGAACGGTATAAAGAAAATAATATAAAGAGGAACGAACAAAGTTGGGAAGGCTGAGGAAGATTCAAAAGGTGTGGAGGAGAGAGAGAAAACGAATGTCTAGGCACCAGAGAAGGGTGTAGAAAAAATAATCATTTTCA